>NC_136975.1:20328514-20341014 GCF_032717465.1 Coenobita brevimanus
GCTATCATTATCTTTCGTTAAGTTTAGTATTTGTCCCAAGTAAATGTATTCCTCGACTTCTTGAAGAATTTCTCTGCTTATTCTGATGACGCTCTTTGGTGTTTGTGGATGAAACAAAGATACAGAGAATATAAGGTAGTTTCACACCAGGGGGAATGGGGAACAAAAAGTGTTTCGGTCTGTGCATGACATCACAGATAATCCAGAGTGAGGGTCTCAGGCGGCAGTAAAGCCAGTCACTCTCCTACCTGCCCTGTGATATGAGCTCCCTGCCCTATACGGATTACTTTTATTTACATCCTAAACTGCATGCAGAGCAATGAAAAGGTTAATGCTATGTTTTTGAGATATTATACAATATGTCTTTAAGAAGAACTGTTTTCAGAGAATATACTGTAGGAATGTCGTATACAGGGTCATACAGACGCAGATCCGACATCACAGGTGCCTGTAAGCTAGCTAGTGATGAGAGAAACAACTGAAAATATTGACAGAGATGTCTGGTTTAGAGCACAGCAACTCCAAACACCTACCAAATGATCCGGAAATTGCCAGTTTACATTTTATACCATTACATTCGTTTTCTTTCACGCTCCCATTTTCTGTCTCTCACTTATTAGCCTTGACGTCACAAGCCTCTGCGCGAGCCGAGCGGCATTTTCGCCAACTGTACTCCACTCCCGCACCAGTGATGAGAAAGGCCGCGCTCGACGATTTGAAGGGTTAACTCGCTCAAACTTAGCAACTCACACCACCCCGCTCCAAATCGCCTGTCTGTTAGTGTGTATATATATCTATTGATCGTGCATTAATTTTTCTCATACAATAAATGCATTATCCCACTGATGTGAGATAACATCATGCAAGGATAGAAACGAAAAGCATCATTTGCTGTATATATCTTCACAGTGCCGTGAATACTGAAGAATGAAAATTATACCCACAGACTGAGTAATGTGTACATTCATGCACTAGTGTCGTAATAAGCGGTTCACACCAGCCAGCTAAATAATTTTCATCTCTCTCTCTCTCTCTCTCTCTCTCTCTCTGCCATTGAAAGGATTATACTATTGAGAGAGAGAGAGAGAGAGAGAGAGAGAGAGCAGCAGCAAGTATTTTTTTCAAGAAACAGACCTGAAGCTTTGTAGTGCACCTGGGCTCTTCCAAAATGACCTCACTTCTTCCCTAAAACTCTCTCTCTCTCTCGTATTGAAATGAAGAATGAAGAAAATAATGCACTGAGAGAGAGAGAGACAGAGAGAGAGAGAGAGAGCACAGCAGCGGCAAGAATATTTTCAAGAAACGAGCCTGAAGCTTTGTAGTGAACCAGGGCTCTCCCAAAATGACCTCACTTCTTTCTTAAAACTCTCTCTCTCTTTCTTTCATATATTATCAAGTATGTAAATAGGATTATATATATATATATATATATATATATATATATATATATATATATATATATATATATATATATATATATATATATATATATATATATATATAAGCCTTTCAATGCGCTATTGTCTACGTTATGATTGTTCTGCAGACAAGCAGATCAGAATGTTTGGGAATTAATGAAAAACTTTCTTAAAAGAGAAAAAAACATAATTATTAAGCCTGCAATTATTGTAGGCAAATACAATATTTCAATGGCCACTTCCATGCGACTTAGCATTGGCTACGTTGGCGGCGATGTTTACTGACAAATTTCGTGGCCGCTTCGATTTGCCTGTCATTATACAGTTGGGTCGGAGCCCTTTTCCAAGAGGGGCTGCTCCTCTAGGTTTTCCTGGGCCTCGTCTTGCAATTGATGTTGGCTGCACCGAATTTTTCCTCGGCCAGCTCCAGTTGCAGTGGTGCAGACATCACTGCCTAGGTTGTACAACATACTATTCAGCATGTTTGTATTTCTTATTGTTTGCAGTCTTTTAACTGCTGTCTTGAGGGCGTCCACAGTGTCTGCATTTCCATACTTTTCTTTCACGCTTTGAAGAGCTGCGACGAACTCTGAAATATCGACGCCTTGATCCTCGCAACTCTTGTCATCTTCCAACATTGGTTGGTCCTGTGCGTACTGTTTATTTTCCTCGCATTCCACAGCTACAGGAGTACAGGAGTTTTCTTCGGCGTTCAGCTGTGGCTCCAACAACACTCTGAAAAAACTTTCTGGAGGAGTTTTGTCTTCTCGCACTGCCACTGACGCCAGCCACCGCCTGTTTTCACTTGTGGCAGTGAAAACCTGGGGCTATATAATCATACTGTGCTCCGCACAGGCAGCTTTGTGTTTACACAGCGAGCCATTCTCACTCACACTGCACTCACAGAAGCCAGCTTCCAGGTCGACAGCATATTGCAGCGATGCAGTAGACTGGCTCTTGACCTTGTATTTCCTATTCCCGAGGGGAGTTACTGCTTCCAAGGACAGTGTGCCCATACTTGTATTCTTTGTTCTCCGCCTCCCTAATGCAACGTCTGCAAGTCTCTTCTTCATGTAACCGCCAAATATTTCAGCCATGAAAATCATCAGCTGAACTGTGTTGTATGCCTTGCATCTGAAAAAGAGGAAGCAGAAGATGTGACACATATGTACACACACAGAAACATATGCACACACACAATGGCGTCTGCAGGGTTTTTCACAAAGGGGGGGGGGGCAAAACGTCTCGCTCAAAATCTTATGGCTTAGGCATAGGGATACCGAAATCCAATGTATCATGGATAGGTAAGAAATTCTAGTCACTTCTACGACTTGCAAGGTATAAAGAAAATAATATGGCATTTTAATATGATGTTATGTATTGTTGTGCAATAGCAAAAGTTTCAAGTTACTTAACAATATCACGCTTACTGACGCACTTAGTATTTTATTCTGGCTATCGCCAGGCGATTTTACTCTGCCTGGGGAATCCCCAGCACCTGGTCGCTACAAAAAGTTCCCACACTCTCCAAAGTGGGATACTTGGTGCGTGCCACAGTGTAGAAACACTGACTCGGCTGCAATAGAATTATAGAGGTTGTTGCATAGGCAAACAAATTTCCTTCCAAGAGGGGCAATTGCCCCCTCTTGCCCCCCTCTAGAAGCACTTGCCTGCACACACATATACAAACACACACACACACACAAAGAAAAAATATGTTTGAAAAGACATTACATCTAAAAGTACGGACCAACAAACACTCTTTTACATTCATATACTGTAAAACAACACAATGGTAAGAAAAGGTACAGAGCATTGTTATCAAACACAAGAACAATAAAAAAGAGGAAGGTATTTGGAAAATCATCCTTTATATCTACATTTATAAGTATGTACGTGTGTGGGTGTTATGTAAACTATTCATATACATTAGTTGGCATCTACATATACCAAAAGCAGTATTTAGGATAAGATACCTATTCAGAACAACTTCCTTAATGATGGACATGGTTGCCTCGCAAAAATTGTTGGTGTGATGACCTCGCAGCATCGCACTAGCCCTGAACGTAGTACCCCACTCTTCCCTCCTTTCCATTAGTGAACCGAGATAGCTAAAAAGCGAACAAACAGTATATCAGTAGTTGATTCACCGAAATGTATAAGAAAATGACTATTAGGATGTGCAGTACATATCAGTATTCGGAACTGATGATGATAATGATGATGATGATACTATTACTACTACTACTACCAACAACAACAACAACAACAACAACAACAATAAATAATAATAATAATAATAATAATAATAACAACAATGTTATAAATGGAAAAGTAAAGAATAGGTAGTCAATATTAACGACTTGTCATTTTTTCTTTTTATCAATACTCTTGTAGAGAAAGAACAAAATGTAAAAATACCTGCTGAAGTTAGTGTATTTCTGTGAAGAGGGTTAGCCTTGAATTCTTGTCAAGCTTTGAAGAAATCCTCTTTCGATGATGCATAAACGAGGCACTTCACTGCAGCCATCAGCTCCTGGCGGTTCTCTTTCTTTATGCCATGCTTGAGGTCAAGCAGTCATCGCCACATTTGCTGAAGTAAGTGAAAAATACTTAAAAACTGTCGAGCTGCAGGCCAGGTTGCTTTCAATGCTCCCTTCATTGCGCTAGAGTTGTCTGTCATGAACTTTTCTGGTGATTGCTTCCCATAAAACGCATTTTCTCCAACAGGACATTTCACCATATCAAAACCTGTAATGAGAACAAAAGCGGATAAAGGAATATATAAGATACATTCGGATGTAAATATGTACCTATAGTACACAAACAAAGCTCTATACTAAGATTAAGGTTACCCTAGCTTCCAGCTGATTTTTGTCTGTTTGTCTGTCTGTCTGTTACACACACACACACACACACACACACACACACACAGACACACACACACACACACACACACATTAGTGGAAGTACATAACTGTGTTGGGCTGAACAATATACAAGAAATATCAGGCTTCACCTTTCTTCAGTGCTGCTTCATCTATGGATGATGTAAACAGCAGAGCAAGAGCAGCAGCTCCTGCTGGTCCAGCACAGAGAAATGGAATCAATGAATTATTGAGTTGATCAATACATCCTGTAGCATCCATGAAGACTCCTTCTCCAGCTTCCCTGAATTTAAACTCTCCTCATAAAAGGAGTTACAAGCACCACAGCATATCGACTTTCTTCAATGTTCTGCAGTATAGTCAGTTCTGGGTTGTTTACGGCATACTTTCTAATGGAATCTGCCATGGATAAATTATGAAGTCCACCATGCTGTTCATTGAGCCATTGCTTCCTCATATACTTGATAGCGCGGATCGATAGGTTGATTCCATGATTTGTCGGTCCATATAAGTCATCACACAGACCCAATTTCAATACATGATATCTTCCTGCTTGAGGTACTGTCATTCCTGCAAGTTTAGAAGCGAATGTGTCAAAATTATGCAATAACACTCTGATTACGTAATTCATTGTTTTACACAAATATAATATTCTACTTCACTTCTCAAAGATACAATATTTTTCCATCGGTAATGCATTAGGAAACAAAAAATCTCATATAGTTTTGTTAAGATAATAGAAGCCTCAAATTGAGCAGCGCAATAAAATATTTACACATATAATCACCTTGCTCAAAGTACTTAATGAAAGTCTCCCTCGTTCCTGGAAGTACCCTAAGTTGATTGAGGCCTTCTGCAGACTGGCGAGAGTGATTGTGAAGACCCCTCAATGTAACGAAGCATGGATACTTTTCCATTAGTTTGTTCTTCTTCATTTTGTCTTTAGTTATCGACCGGATGTTGACATCCGTTGTCACAGGGCACCTTTAACAAAACAAAATAGATATCAGAATAACGAACACACTCTTCAATTAGATTAAACTAGACACTTGCAGACACGAAATAATAACAGTTGCAATAAAAAGTGACGGCTGTATATTTCAATAAAAAAACGGAGTCCAATAGTATCTCAGAAGTGATGGAAAAATCAAAGTTGAGGTGATTTTGTCATCAAGTAAGAAGAAAAGATGTACCTCTTAAAAAGCCTGGGTGGTATTTTTAATGAATAGAACATAGAGGGTAATTGTTCTGATTTACCCTTATTGTCCTTCCACTTTTCTCTAAACATACAGCCGTGAGTCTGAAACACTGGCAATTGCTAGGCTTCTTGAAGTTCAGTCAGTACAGAAACAGTACTTATATATCCATCTTTGTTTTTAACTAAGCAGAGGCATATCATCTATACAGTATGAGCTAAATATATAACTCAAGAATATTCACCATCATAATGGAAAACATGGCATGCAATAATAAACAATGCACATACAATACATACGCAGTATACGTCTTCTTTCCAGTGTTGCGAACAGCACCATGCAGACAAATGAATGGCTTATGAAACAATTTCCTCTCTCCTCTAGGATATACACGTTTCAAGTTGAAACAGGTGTTATTTTTTTTGCATATAAAGTGCTTTCCAATGCTGGAACTCTTCCTCACTTTTCACATTTATGCGAAAATGCACTTTGTCCTCAGTCTAAGTATCACAGAAGAAAAAACTTCGGCCTCGAATTCTATAACATCTCTAGAAGTTGCCATGGCGAACTGCAGCTTCTGACTGACCTCTCTCAGCAGACAGTATTCGTGCACTTGACCTCACTCCCTTCTCTCATTCACCTTACCCCATTTTGGGGGAGGAGTGAGGACATTTTGGATGAGCCGAGGTGCACTACAAAGCTTTAGGTCCGTTTCTTGAAAATGTACTTATTGCTGCTTGTTATGCGGGGTGTTTTTAGTCCGACCTCTCGTCCTAAAAACGCCCGCAACTGAGTGGGGTCCTCCTTCCGGACCGGAAGTAAAGCACCAGCAAAGGAACAGGGCATAAAAACTCGGCAGTATACCTTAGCACATCTATTGTCTTAATTCAAAACACCTTACAATACAAAGGCAAAGAGACACTGGATATAGAATGGACAGGGTGACACAGCTGCCTTTCAGATATAAAGTGTACACAAACGCAACAGTGATGTCAAGGGCAGAATACAGTGATAGTCACATACATAGATATTGTCAGTCACTAGAGCAAAACTGTCATTTAACCCCTTAACCGCGGGGCGTCATTCGTGACGCTTGGGAGCAAGGGATCATACTGCGGGGCGTCGCTTTTGTGATTCTGTGTTATTTTGAATTCACCAGGGCTTCCAAGTGGGGGCTTGTATCATCTATCAGTACTGCCAATGTCCAACACTAGTCAGCACTCCTAATCTCATCTGTACTCCCATCCATTGTTGACAATTTAACCATTTCTCCCCGTTCTTGACTCCCCTCCCTACCCCCCCTCCATTACCCTATCCTCTCGCCTGCCTGGCCGTGCTAGGCTAAGTAAATCTTCCCTGGAATTTTTCACTGATTTCATCCATTGAAATAAGCCCTATGCCCTATTCTTATACCAAATAATATATACAAGAAAGAAATAAGGTAAGTGAGAGTGCCATACACCTGGAATTGGCTAATTATCACCTGACAACACTTCACGTGCACTCGTTCGCTAATTTTCGCTATTTCCCCTTGAAATATGCCGTATAATCTATTTTCGTAATAAATATACATATAAGGAGGGAAGGGAGAAGCCTAAGTGATATTTTTACATTCACTTGGAACTACCTAATTTATAATGTATTGTCTAGATTTCCTGCCAATCATTTCATTGCTATAAATAGCTGTGTCAAGAGGCTAAACGTTGGCAGTGCTGATTTCCCTAGGTAGGCCTCCACCCCGGCCCACCCTTATCAGTTCACTCTCATCTTCCAGTGTGGGGGTACGTCTGTTCGCTCTTGCTAGCTTCAGGGCCTTTCCACCCCCATGCAAAGGGCCCTGTGACCTTTACCCCCTACTAAACCTCGTGTAGAAAGAGGTAAAGGACTGACAATTGATAAAAGAGTAACTACGATCTTTTTATTGAGTAAAACAGTGCAAGTGGAATTGTAAATAATGTGTAAATAATGTGTAAACAGCAAGTGAAAGTAATGAATGTAAATATACGTGAACAGTGGAAAATAGTTTTATAAGTTACTTCAAGTGACAGTGCATAACACAGTGTAAATAAAATAGAAATGTTAATAACGTAAATAAAATAGAGAACGTAAATAGAAATGTAAATGAGTAGTATTATAAGAATACGATCATATACCCTAGGAGTAATGAAAGTGAAAGTTTCACTCTAGCATGTCTGAATACTATGAGTTATGAGAGGGAAATTGAAAGTGACATTCACTCTCATGCTAGTATACAGGACGAGAAAGTGAATGCTACGTATTTTACTGAAAGAAATTGATTCCCTGCAGTGACAATAAACTAATACTACTGAAGGAAACGTATGGATAAAGACTGTAGATATATATAAGTGTTATATAGTAATAGAAATATAAAGTGTGAGGGGTTTTATGAATAATAAATGACAGAGTACCAAGAGCGAACTAGCACAAGTGCGACGGCCAGACACGGTCGTAATTTTCATTGCTTTCACAGTTGTTTTTTTTTTGGAGTATGGATCCCAAACTACTTGAAAATCATAGAGTAGTGTTTATAGTGTTAATATCTGGCTGTGGTAATCATATTACGGGTTGTCGGGAAGTGTAAAGTGGAGACTTCGTTACCCAACTTCAGAGGTCTCCACAAGTCCTACGGTAACAGACGAAGGCTCAACAAACATTCCAGGAGAAAGCTGAAGGTACGTGCCATAGGCATATATAATTTTAATATTCTAGGACTAATAACTGATTTTTGGCAAATATTTTTTGAGAGTGTGTCAGAGATCGAATAACCCTGCGGCACACGCAAAACATTGGTAAACATGCCCGTGGTGTAGGGGTTAATGTTCTCAACTGGATACACTATATGTGAATGGAATAAAAGGTCAGGTTGGTTAATGTTACTCTACGCTTTGTAGGGCGCGAGCCGTAGCACACGTTATTGTCACTTAGCCGCGGCGACACTATTTCACTAGTTCTGTCTCTGCTGGCTGGTCTCAGTCTAATTTGGGGTGCCACTAGTATAGACACATCATTTCCATATATCACAGTTGCCTTACTATTCGTGCTCACTGACCCTTGATTTCTGCCCTTGTATTCATATGTGGATGTGGATGTGATAGGAAGGGTTAGGAGGAATACACTGGGGTGGTTTGGCCATGTGGAGAGGATGGAGGGTGAAAGACTGACAAAGAGAATGTGAGTGAGGTGGAGGGGGGAAGAAGGAGGGGGAGGCCGAGGATGAGATGGAGGGATGGGGTGGAGAGGTACATGAGAGAGGAGTGTGTGAGTTGGGAGCGGGGCAGTGAAATGGCGGGGGACAGGGCGACGTGGAAGCGATTTGTTTGTGGCCACCCCAAACGGGATTGAGGCGTCTGGCAATAGATAGATAGTATTCATATGCACTGTTCATCACTTTATGTTATATTCTTAAGGTTCCACTGTCACTTTCACTTCTGTCTCATTTACTTAGACTTAGGCATGACTTGGGAGATGAGTTGAAGTCGCCACTAGGCCCCGGGGTACTGGGGGTTAACAGAGGTGGCGCCCAGGCGTCGGAGGGAGCCCTTCTGGAAAGCTCTCCTGCAGGAGACAACGTACGGCTCTCGGGGGCGTCACTGCCCGGGCCTGCTTCGTCTGTGGGGTGCAGGGAGGCCCTCCCATGTGGGGGCCTCGACCTGATAGGTGGCCCTCAGGGCTGGGGCCACACAGCTTCAGGAGGCGGGCCTGCTGCCTTTGACTCTGGGTGGAGGGCCAGCGGAGAGTGAGGCCTGAGCGGTTCTGCTTTGGGGCCTGCTGACTGGCCCTGGGAGGCTGGATGCTGCGGTCGCCTACGGAGCTGGGCGCTGTCAGGAGTAGACTGCGACACCTCTTCTGTTGGGAGTCCGTCAGGGGCTGGCATCGTCCAGGGGTCGGCTGCAGGGCAGGACAGGATGTCACCACCACTATTGGAATGGCAGCACTTCCAGGGAACCACACCTGGAGGGAGAGAGTAAAGGGCATCCAACGCAGCCAAGAGGTAGTGAGCCTGCCGCGCAAGGGACCTTCCCCTCCGGGGGAACCCTAGAGTCTACAGATGAAGGGTGTCCTGAGGCCACACCTTCCCCCACATGGACGGTGGCCGTTGTGGCGGTTCTGCAGTCCCTAAGGGTAGCAGCAGAAGGGTGTACTGTGGGCGCTCCTTCCCCGGTACGTACTGTGGTCGTGACTGTGGTGCTGCTCTCGAAGGAGGAAGAGGCAGATGAGGGGCGTACTGTGGCTGCTCCCTCCCCGACACATACTGTGGCCATTATCGCGGTTCTGCCTGCCCAACGGGAAGCAGCTGAGGGGTTTACTGTGGCCATTCCCTCCCCGGTATGTACTGTGGCCGTGACTGCGGTGCTACTCCTGTAGGAGGAGGAGGAGGTGGTTGAGGGGTGTACTGTGGCCGCTCCCTCCCTGACATGTACTCTGGCCGTGGTCTCGGTTCCACTCCTCCTTCCTTTGCCAGTCCGTGCGCGCTCAATAGCTAACGCGCTAAGGCCATCTCCAGATGTGGTTGTAGCTGAGAGGCGTACTGTGGCTGCTCCCTCCCCGGTACATACTGTGTCCGTGACCGTGGTGCTACAGGGGGAAACAACTGAGGGGGATACTGTAGCCACTCCCTCCCCGGTACGTACTGTGTCCATGACCGCGGTGTTGTTTGGGACTGAATCTGGAGCAGTCCCACCCCGAACCTAGTGAGGGCTGCTCCGTTTGTAAGGTCATCTCTCATTCCTGTGTTGTTGTTGTTGGGTAGGTTGAGAGGAAGAGGGACTCAAGGTGGGGGCGCCCCGGCGCCCTTCTCTCTCTGAGTCAGTCTCACACTGATCTGGCCCGCCGTGGTGTCCTCCTGGGGTGGTGGTGGGGCTGCGGCTCGGCAGTGTGGTGGGGGGTGGCAGGGTGGTTGGTTCAGCGACGGTGGGGGTGTGTATTTTACCGCTCTCTCTCTCTCTCTCTCTCTCTCTCTCTCTCTCTCCTATTGCATTAGTTTCTTCATTCTTCATTTCAGTAGGAGAACTCTCTCTCTCTCTCTCTCTCTCTCTCTCTCTCTCTCTCTCTCCCTATTGCAGTACAGTAGTTTATCTCACTCTCTCCAATTGCAGTAGTTGCGTCATTCTTCATTTCATTAGAACTCTCTCTCTCTCTCTCTCTCTCGTATTGAAATGAAAAATGAAGAAACTACTGCACTAGGAGAGAGAGAGAGAGAGAGAGAGAGAGATGAAAATTATTTAGCTGGCTGGTGTGAACCGCTTATTACGACACTAGTGCATGAATGTACACATTACTCAGTCTGTGGGTATAATATACATTCTTCAGTATTCACGGCACTGTGAAGATATATACAGCAAATGATGTTTTTCGTTTATATCCTTGCATGATGTTACCTCACACCAGTGGGATAATGCACTTATTGTATGAGAAAAATTAATGCACGATCAATAGATATATAAACTCACTAACAGACAGGCAATTTGGAGCGGGGTGTGTGAGTTGCTAAGTTTGAGCGAGTTAGCCCTTCAAACCGTCGAGCGTGGCCGTTCTCACCACTGGTGCGGGAGTGGAGTACAGTTGGTGAAAATGCAGCCGGGGACGGCGAACCTTCTTCTCAATATTGTCTTTACCTTGGATTAAACATTAGTTTTACTCCGGTTCATCTTTAGCCCTACTTTGAGACTATCTTTGTTCAGGTCACTTAACATTTCTTGCAATGTCTCTGTTGTTTCTAAGATTAGGACAATGTCATCTGCAACTCTTAAATGTCATCTGCAACTCTTAAATGGTTTAGCTTTTCTCCATGTATGTTCACGGGACTTTGATGAATGGTCGTGGAGAAGGAAGACGTGTTTCTGAGCTCTCCTCTAGCTGCAGGGTTGCCTCACCGGTGTTAGCTTTTTCTTTTGTTCGCCACTAGGGCATTTTTCAATAAAGTTAGGTTAGCTAGACCTCATTTTCCTCCCTGGCCTTAGTAGATATAGCAGGTGTCTGTATCTAATTACTGAGATTGCCTTTGCTTACTCACCTCTGGAGTGTACCCCCCACTGATCGCTCTGGGGTGTGAGTCACACGCAGGCGCGTCCTCCTGAGAGTGGTTTGAGAGGGTAATCTCAGACTAGGTGTGTTTTCCCCGGGCAATTTCTCCCTTGGTCGTTTTTCTCTTTCTTCCCACTTCCCCCCTCCTCCCCCCCCTTCAGGGGGGGAGGTAATCCTGACTGACCCCCGACTGCTGCACGGACGGACTGCCCCCAGACTGAACGGCCACAGACACATACCCGCCTTGACATTCGTGTAAACAATGCCGAGTTTGTATTGATTCATGCGGTTGGTTCCACTCCCCTGTCCAGCCTCAATCCCTTCATCATCAAGAAGGTGATTGATGGGTGTGCAGGAGAGGTGGAACAAGTGAAAAAATCTTGCGAGTGGAGACCTCCTCGTAAAAACCATGAATTCAGCCCAGGTCAAGGATTTCCTTAAATTGAGGAAGTTCCAGTGTCACGATGTCCAAACAAAGATCCCCCACTCCATGAATTCCTGCAAGGGTGTTATCACCTGCAGGAATCTTGTGCTTATGGAGGAAGAAGAAATTGTACAGGAACTTTCTCAGCAAGACGTCATAGAGGCGAGGTTCATCACCAGATTCTCGGAAGGCATAAGGACGAAGACCGCAACAGTTGTTCTCACTTTTGGCAAAGTATCTCTTCCAGCCAATGTGAAGGTTGGATACGAAATTGTAAATATTAGACCATACATCCCGAACCCCCTTCGTTGTTCAAAATGTCAGCTCTATGGACACCACAAAAAGGCTTGTCAGGCTTCCAACATCGTTTGTGGCAAGTGCGCGGCTGTGGATCACTCTGCTGACAACTGTACATCCGAGACCGAGTGCTGCTTTCCCTGCAAGGATGCTCACTCCACTTCCTCAAGGGCTTGTCCCAAGTGGAAGGAGGAGAAGGAGGTCTGTACAGTAAAAGCGACACAGGGCATTT
>NC_136975.1:20346014-20378514 GCF_032717465.1 Coenobita brevimanus
TATATCTATATATATCTATATCTATATCTATATCTATCTATCTATCTATCTATCTATCTATCTATATATATATATATATATATATATTAGGGTGGTCCTTAGGTATATAGTGTAAACTGAATACAGGAAATCTTCATGTGCCACTCCCTATTATTGTGCTACTGATTTAAAAACACAGCATGTATTTTTTTTTTTTTACTGCACAAAAAATTCTGGTGCCCCAGCGGCCCTAAAGTTACTCCCTATATAGGAGAATGGGACCACATTCCTGGGAGCCTCTCATCGATTCACAAGAAGACGTGATCATGGCGGGAAAGGCGGGAAAACGACGGGGACGGACGAGAGGAGACTCGGTGGTGCCTGGACGGGTGGGGGTAGGGCGAGGGGAGAAGGAACTGGGGAGTCAGTAACGTATCATTCCCCCTTCTACTAACATAGCAAACGGTTGTTTTGTGCATTACGGAGGTAAATAACATAGTCTTTCATCTGAGAAATCTTTCCAGGTGGTGAGTCAATCTCGAGGTTTGATTGCAGTGGCTACAGCTGGCAAACAGCCTTCTTTCTAGGAGGATGACGACCACGAAACCAGGTAGAAGATCGAGATCTGGTTGGATGGACAGCCTCTCACCCAGATCACAGGTGGTAAGTTGCCATCTAACAGTGAGGACCTTCAGCGGCTGTTCCATTTTCTGCGGAAGGAAAAGAGGATCCTACCAGATGCTGCGATTATTGTGGACTCGGAGGTAGTTGGATTCTGGCATTGCTCCAGACTTCCAGTGACACAGAGCAAGTGCAGGATCCCAAAAGAGAAAAATCTGTACGAGGAATGGCATTCCCTGGGCAATAGGAAGGACAGGAAGACTGAGGTGGAAGAAGGGAAGTGAGATGACTTCAGACTAACGATAAAGAACCTCTTCGACTCGGCGCACATGGATGCCATGAAGCTGCTGAGGAAGCATGAGAGAAAAGAGGCTACCCAAGTTCGGGAACTTCGAAAGCAGCAGCGGCTGCGGCTAGCAGCATTGGAAGCTTCTGCTGAGTTGGAGGACTCTGAAGAAGGCAAAGAAAACAAAGACCTCATTCCCAGATCATCCAGGTCAACTACCACATTCTCACCCAAATGACAATGATCCTAACCTTGTGCACCTGTCATCACTTTGGAGTTGCCTAATGCTCTGAACCACATGAAGTCCAGCAACCACAATGTTGTCCACATCTCAGCTGCTGCAGCATCTGTGCATGGCAAAGATCCTTCAGTTATGGCTCTGTACCGGCAGAGCATCCATGGGGGGCAAATCAAGGCCCGTGGCAAACAGGCAGTAGCTCTGCACTCATCCATCAAGACTGGTGTTCCCCACACTATTCACTAGGACAGTAGATTGGTTGCTGACGAACCTGGTCAAGAAATATTCGAATATTTACCCATCCTGGTGCCTGGAGGGAATTGTGAAGCTGTTGAATGTTCCCAAACTGCGATCAGGAAAGGAACTGCCATGGTGGAGGTGATCTTTGTTACCCTGCAAGAATGGGACCTGGTGGATTCAGTAACAGACATGACCTTCGACAATACTGCTAAGAACACCAGAATTCGCTCTGGGGCCTGCACTCCCCTGCACTCCCCAGCAAGAAGCACATCAGTGAGATCTGCATGCAGAAAGTCTTCACAGTCTGCATTAGCATCACCAGATTAGGGCCAGACATCCCTCTCTTCAAGCTTTTCAAGCAGGAATGGATCTTCATTGAAGCTTATCACTTGAGGCTGCTCGCCAACCTTCCTACCTATTGCAACGAGGTCATCACCTTCTGCCATCTTCAACTCACCACCCAACAGCCACAGAAAGATTACTGGCCGTTGCTTGAGTTCACGGTGATTGTCCTTAGTGGAGTTCCTCCTCGTGGTGTCACATTTTGCGACCTGGCACCTACCAAGACCTTGCCCGTTGGATGGCCAAAATCAACTACTCAGTCAAGAATTACCTCTTCACAGGCAGTTCAAGCTCTCTGTGTGAGAGCTTGCCACACTCGAGTGGTTTGTCATATTTACCATCATGATTTACATCCCAAACTGGTTCGCAGCACAAGTTGCCGCTTCTGCTTCTCAGAACGACATCAAGTATTTTCAAGACGTCCTGGACGATGGTGACTTGGACTTCTCATCCACTGCTGCATAGGCCTTCCATCCTCATCTCTGGCACCTCTCTGAGGAGCTGGTTGGCCTGGCATTCTTCGACGAGTCCCTCGAGTTTGAAACGAAGAGGGCCATGATCACAGCTTTGAAGAACAAGGAGGGCAATGAGCCTGAGAAGAGAAGGACTCTGGGACTGTTTGTGGCTGTCATTCGAGTGAAGAACCTCCCTCATTTCATAACGAGCACCACGCACTGCCTTCCGTTTTTCCTTGGCTCCTCCAATGGGTTCCTCGATGTCGAACCATCCATGTGGGTTGAATGAGAAGACTATAAGAAAGCCAAGCAATGATTCAAGTCATTGAAAGTCACAAACAATTTGATGAGGGATGATTTGCACTCCCTGTCATTACCGAAGATTAGGAGCAGCTGCAATTTCTGCTCCAGGTCATAGAGGCTCATTGCCAGTGGATCCCAACACTCAAAAGGTAACCGTGACCTCTCAAACTAGGCAACAGTGAGTGGGGGATCGGTTCCCATGACATCCCCTCAACGAGGGGCAAATGCTTACACTGTCAACAGGGTATTCAGCCCAGATGGCACTGAGTGTGAACTTCTGGGTCTTTGAAGCACCAGTAAATACTGCAATATAGTGCAAGGAGTGTCCTTGTACCATGAGGAACAAAAGTGCTGGTGGCCCATAAAAAATCTATAGTTTCGAAAACAAGGACAAACCTAATATATATATATATATATATATATATATATATATATCATCAGTCGTTTGAGTATACACTGCAGGACCGGCCTATCCTGACCGAAGTCGGGTTGATACAGCCAATGTATCTCTACCAAGTGGCTTAGGCTGTCTAGTAGAGATTGTATGTAGGGTGAGAAGTGCTTGTAAGTGTAATTGTAGTGTTCGAGTGGCTTTGGATGTGTGTGTAGTCTGTGAACCAAGTGTAATCGGCCTGTGTAAGCCGACTGGGTGCAAACATAGTTTATAGTAAGCGACACTGATTCAACCACAGCACCCCTTGTGTCCGCCAATGCAGTACGTGGCCGGGTGAACACTCCCAAAGTTTATTACCCTGGCGGGGCGTGAACCCTGGTTCACCTGTGTACGAAACACACACTTTACCACTGTACCACAGAGGCTCCAGATATATATATATATATATATATATATATATATATATATATATATATATATATATATATATATTATGTTTCCGACTCTGGGCATAGGCTTCACAGCCTGCTTTCAAGGCCCAGTAGTCCTCCTACGTACCGCACACCTCTACATGTCACCACATTGGCGCTAACACCCACCGTCCACATCGAATACATGCTAGGGCAGTCTCATACAGGACTAATGTAATGGAATTGGCGGGGGTAATTTTACATGTCGGTGGGTCTTATGGTAGATCAGTAAAGTCTGCTTCTATGAAATTCAAATCCTTAAACTGTTCCCTGCCCCAGCGGGATTTGAACCCGGGTCCGTCAGGACTGCAAGCCAACTCTCTACCGGAATATATATATATATATATATATATATATATATATATATATATATATATATATATATATATATATATTTATATATATAGGTGGGGGCACTCACCATCCACCCACTCATTGTAGTGCTGCTCTCGGGTGTCTGCCCTTTCTTTTCCTCCATCCTTCTTTCCTTCCATCCTCTCCTGTCTTTCTTTCCTTCATTCATTCCTCTTCCTTCCACCCGTGAGTGACTCTACACTGTGTGACATGCCAAATGGTTGCTGTACACCAGGAAACCATTCACTATGCTGGGTGGTATCCATATAACAAAATTTTGGCACCTGGTGCTTTTGTGGGTAATTAGGGCACTCCAATCGGATTGAGCAAGTGAAGGTTTATATCCAAGGGGTGGTTGGGTTTATTGCTCACGTAATGCCACTCAGGGATGAGTGAGGCTGGTCACTCTCATCTTAAATGTCAGGCCCAACTTGCCTAGTCCCGAGCTCCTACGCTCCTCATGGGGCAACATAGGATTGGATGATGAATGAATGAATCTCTGTCTGTCTGTCTGTCTGTCTCTCTCTCTGTCTCTCTCTCTCTGGGGAGCGCGGTAGCTTGGTGGTAGGGTGTCGGGCTTGTAATAGTGAGGTTGCGAGTTCGTGCCCCGCCTGGTGGTGCCGAGCTGGGGGCGGTAGCGCTCTCCTGTAACCCTAGCAGGGCTATATGATCTGATGAGGTCTAGCTCGGGGATTAATCCCTATCTCTCTCTCTCTCTCTTTATATATATATATATATATATATATATATATATATATATACACACACACACACACACATACGAGATGCTACTCAAAAGTTCCAGTACTTTGAATATTATAGGAAAAATAAGTTATTTTACCTCCTAGTTCTCACTGTAGCCTTTGAAGTAGTCCCCTTGGGCATGTATACAGTGGTCTCAGCGTCTTTTCCGCGAGTCCATGCATCCCTGGAAGGCTTCAGGCATGATGGTCTCTAGCACCTCCTGTGATTCTGTCTTGTTCTCCTCAGTCGAGTCTAATCGACGCACCTTCAGTTGTAATTTCAGCTTGGGAAACAGGAAAAAGTCGCAGGGGGCAAGGTCAGGCGAATAGGGTGGGTGAGGAATGACTACTGTGTTAGTGGAAGCCAGGAACCGCCGGACAACAAGTGATGTGTGGGCGGAGGTGTTGTCATGATGCAGGGCCCAGTCCTTGTTCTTCCACCGTTCTGGACGTGTGCAGCGGATGTTCTCCTCCAGACGCTACAAAACTTCACAGTATAACATTCCGCTGACAGATTGACTGGGTGGGAGGAATTCCTTGTGAACAATCCCTTGGATATCAAAGAAAACAATCAACATCGACTTGACTTTGCTGCGCCATTGGTCCTCCATTGCAAAACTGCCAAACCACCTACACACCATGTTACAATAGTAAGAATAGCTCAACAACACGTTCGCTCACAGACAAGGCCAGGGCCACACTGAAGCACAAGAGGTGCTGCTGACTCTCATAGTGGCAAAAGGCAAAACTGCAAATGATTAGCTCCCTCTGTTCAAATTACTGGAACTTTTGGATAGCATTTCGTGTATACAGTATATATATTGTTACATAGCCTATGATTTCATCATCCTTTGTGTAATTTTAACACACAGTTGCTGCATGTTTGATCACGAGCGTGTTCTGCCTCAGTCCCCCCCTTCTACCGTTATAGTAGAGTAAGTCGTTCTCTCTGTTATACTTTGCGGGATTTTCAGCTCTCTGTCCCCATGGCTTCATTTGCGCGTCGTTCTTACAAGTTGTATCAAGCTCTCCTGGCCCCTATATAATGAGCTCAGTCTCTGCATCATTGCCACTTAGATCTGCTCCTCATTTTGTTCACATCTCTGTCCTCCCCTGTACAGATATTATTATTGCGAGTGCTCAAGAAGTCTCCAACCATCTAGCAGCTGTGTGTAATTTGAGTATAACTGTTGTTGCATTTTTTCTTGTACTGTATAGCATAAGTTTAATTTGTAGGCCTAGTGAAGTTTTTGTAATTCATGTAGGGTTCTTTATGTCAGTCATTTTTGATAATAGTTTGTATCTGTAATTATTTATCTGGCATTCACTGAGTATTATCTGGTATCTCATTTTATCAGGGCTGACTTAGATAAATTTACTCTTGCTAATTTCGTGTTAATAGAGGCTATTGCAGTTAACCATATATTTAACCTGTTTTTGCCATTACATTATCCTTATGAGTCCTGAATGTTTTGTTGTTAGTTTGAGCATTAAACTTTAACTTGTAATTTTACCTAACTCTTGTTTTGAACCTGGAACTTTACGGGACAGTAGTGACTCTTAGTATTCTTACTTAAAGTGTACGTTATCTTTCTCTGTTCCGTAACATAAATTTGGCGACCTCTCATCAGGATATTCAGGGTATTATCATAAGGATATTGTTTGATATTTTGTGACTGTGATATCTTCATGATGGCTACTATTTCTACACTTGATGAAGCCAAAGATTTTTTGTCAAATGTGGAAACAGTGTGTGATATAGAAAACAGAACAAAGAATGAACTTAAGCTTGTTGCTCAACAATTGGGAATTGCTGTTCGCTCTCATCATTCTAAAGATCAAATTGTTGACATGATTAATGAAAGTTTGTTTAATGTAACTCCTCCAAATGAGCAAACGCAGATTGAATTAGCTAAGTTACAGCTAGCCCTGCAGGAGGCTCGTGTGAAGGAAGCTGAATTTCAGGCAAAAGCTAAGGAGGCTGAGTTTCACGCACAAGTTGAACTTGCTAGAATTCAGGCAGACCATGAGTATCGCATGAAACAAGGTGGAACTGGATCATCTTGCTCTGATGATTTTGATGTGGCTAAAAATGTTAAACTTGTCCCTCCTTTTAATGAATCTGATTTAACAAAGTATTTTCAGTTGTTTGAGAGGGTAGCTACAGGTTTTAATTGGGCTAAGGAGTATTGGCCAGTACTCCTTCAAACTGTTCTCACCGGTAAAGCTCAAGTAACTTATGCATCTTTGCCTCAGGATCAGTCTGATAATTATGATGTAGTTAAGAGCTTGATTCTTAAGGCCTATGAGCTTGTTCCTGAAGCCTATAGAGTAAAATTTAGGACAACTTACAAGCAAGATAAGCAATCCCATGTTGAGTATGCAAAAATCAAAGAAGATTTGTTAGAGCAGTGGTTAAATTCTAAGAATGTGGATTCTGATTTTGGTAAATTTAAGCAGATGATTTTGCTGGAGGATTTCAAAAGGTGTATTAGTAAAGATGTAAGCCTATATCTTGATGAGAAAAGAATAGATAATTTGTCTGATGCTGCAGTTTTAGCTGATGAGTATGTTCTCACTCACAAGAGATATTCTAGAGAAAAAGGGAAAGCTGAGAGTAAGTACGTTGCCTCTACTCAGAGTACAGGTAACAGGAAAGAGAATAAAGATGATGTTTCTCAGGAAGTAAATACCAGCTTCACCTCTAGATTTCAGAAAAGTAAATGTACTTATTATAGTAAGCTTGGTCATACTACGGAGAGATGTTTCAGGAGACAGCGTGATGTGAACAAAAAGGAGTCTTTAAATATTCAGTCAATTGGTCTAGTGTCCACTCTTGAGAGTTCCCAGAATTCTTTAACTGAGTTAACTGAACCTGCTTTGAGGGGTAACTTAAATTCTCATGATGGAGCTCCTCTTTTGAGCAGTAACGTGGGTGACACTCTCAAGAGTTCATGTGCTAATTTCCTGTCTGATGGTTTTGTCAGTCCTCTGGACAGTAATGACAGGAAATCAGTTCAAATATATCGTGATACAGGTGCTTGCCAATCCCTTATGCTGACCAGTGTTCTAGGCTCTAATGTTAATTCCTCTGATGAAACTGTAATCTTACAAGGTGTAGGAAATAATTACTTCTCTGTCCCTCTGTGCAGAGTGAATTTAGAGTCTGGTTTTGTTAATGGTTCCGTTATGGTTGGGTTGGTTGAGACACTCCCAATGTCAGGTGTAACTTTCTTACTTGGAAATGATATTGGTGGAAGTCAAGTGTGTCCAGCTCCTCAGTTGTCTAGTGAGCCAGTGGCTGCGTCCCAGGATTGTGATGTCCCTGATGTGTTCCCTGCATGTGCTGTTACTAGGGCTAAGTCTAAAGTTACTGGTAATTTAGAGGATAATGATGATGATGATGTTATCCTAGCTGACACTTTTCTTGCTAATTTGGACCACTCACCAGATGAGGCAGTACCCCGTAGTGTTGATAATTTGTCTCGTCAAGAGTTGGTTGAGTTGCAGGTTGCTGACCCTGAGTTGAAAGGTCTAGCTAACTCTGCTTACAGTGAAGAAGAGTCAGCCGGTGCTTCTACTTGTTATTATGTAAAGTCAGGAGTACTTATGAGGAAGTGGAGACCCCCAACAGCATCAGCCGACTGTGAATGGGAGGTTGTACATCAAGTTGTCATCCCTCGTGTTTGTAGGCAGGATATCATTCGAGTGGCTCATGATTCCAGTTTGGCAGGACACCTTGGAGTGAGGAAGACTGTGGCACGCATTTTGAAACACTTCTACTGGCCAGGTATCTTCAGGGATGTTTCCTGGTATTGTAAGTCTTGTCACACCTGTCAAGTTGTGGGGAAGTGTAATCAGACCGAAAAGGTTGCACCTCTAGTTCCCATTCCTCCTTTTGAGGCGCCTTTCACCCATGTGTTGGTGGATATTGTGGGCCCTCTTCCTAAGACTTCTTCAGGATTTTCTTATGTGTTGACCATGATTGATATGGCTACTCGTTATCCTGAAGCCATTCCACTTAGAAACATCTCAGCAAAGAACGTGGTTAAGGAAATGCTAGGGTTCTTCACAAAGTTTGGTCTGCCCAAGGAGGTACAGTCAGACCGGGGAAGTAATTTCATGTCAAACGTTTTCAAGCAGTCTCCTAAAGAGTTGGGCATCACCCAGATCACGTCTTCAGCTTACCATCCCCAGACCCAAGGAGCGTTGGAGAGATATCATCAAACACTCAAATCGATGCTCAAGAAATACTGTTTGGAACATCAGAAAGACTGGGATAAAGGTCTTCCATTCGTTGTGTTTGCTGCAAGAGAATCTCCAAATGAATCACTGGGCTTCTCACCTTTTGAACTACTGTTTGGCCATGAAGTAAGAGGACCCCTTAAGTTACTCAAGGAATGCTGGCTGTCGGAGGAAGATGACGTCAACCTGCTGGAGTATGTGATGAAGTTCAAAGAACGGCTGTCCACTGCTTTACAGCTGGCGAGAGAGAATTTAGGAGCTCCTCAGGAGAAGATGAAGACTTGGTATGATAAGAAGTCCAGGTTACGCCACTTTCAGCCAGGAGATCAGGTTTTGATTCTGCTACCAGTTCATGGGCAACCTCTTCAAGCCAAGTTTAGTGGCCCTTATTTCGTGGAGAAGAAACTCAGTGATGTCAACTATGTCATCGCCACGCCAGATCGTAGAAAGAGCAAGCAACTATGTCACATCAACATGCTAAAGTTATATCACAGGCGGGACGAAAATAATCCAGTCTGCACTGTAGCTGTTCCACCCGAGTCTGCAAGTGAAGCTCTCCCATGCAGTATGAGCCTGAGTGATAGTTTGGGGAAGAATCCTGATATCATGAATGATCTCCGGACTAAGCTTTCTCATCTACCTCCCAAGGAAAGGCAGGAGTTTTCGGCATTACTGCAGGAGTACCCGCAAGTGTTCCGTGCCACTCCAGGAAGAACCCACTGTGTTGATGCATGATGTCGATGTTGGAGACGCAAAGCCAATTAAATTGCCTCCTTACCGTGTGAACCCAGTGAAAGTTCCTCTCATCCAGAAGGAGCTTGGCTACCTGTTGGACCACAAGATGATTGAGCCCTGTCAGAGCGAGTGGAGTACTCCTGTCACTCTGGTCCCTAAGCCAGGTGGGTCACAGCGGCTTTGCATTGACTACAGACGTGTTAATCAGATAACTAAAACAGACACTTACCCTCTCCCTCGTGTGGAAGATTGCATAGACAAGATCGGAAAGGCTAGGTATATAAGTAAGTTTGATTTGTTAAAGGGATACTGGCAAGTACCTATGACTGAACGTGCTAGGGAGATCTCATGTTTTGTAACATTAGGAAAGACCTTTGCATGGTCTGTAATGCCATATACAGATTGTTTTAGAGTAATAAGAAATTTCCTTTGTAAATTTCTTTTTCTTTGTGGGGAGGTGTTACATAGCCTATGATTTCATCATCCTTTGTGTAATTTTAACGCACAGTTGCTGCATGTTTGATCACGAGCGTGTTCTGCCTCAGTCCCCCCTTCTACCGTTATAGTAGAGTAAGTCGTTCTCTCTGTTATACTTTGCGGGATTTTCAGCTCTCTGTCCCCATGGCTTCATTTGCGCGTCCTTCTTACAAGTTGTATCAAGCTCTCCTGGCCCCTATATAATGAGCTCAGTCTCTGCATCATTGCCACTTAGATCTGCTCCTCATTTTGTTCACATCTCTGTCCTCCCCTGTACAGATATTATTATTGTGAGTGCTCAAGAAGTCTCCAACCATCTAGCAGCTGTGTGTAATTTGAGTATAACTGTTGTTGCATTTTTTCTTGTACTGTATAGCATAAGTTTAATTTGTAGGCCTAGTGAAGTTTTTGTAATTCATGTAGGGTTCTTTATGTCAGTCATTTTTGATAATAGTTTGTATCTGTAATTATTTATCTGGCATTCACTGAGTATTATCTGGTATCTCATTTTATCAGGGCTGACTTAGATAAATTTACTCTTGCTAATTTCGTGTTAATAGAGGCTATTGCAGTTAACCATATATTTAACCTGTTTTTGCCATTACATTATCCTTATGAGTCCTGAATGTTTTGTTGTTAGTTTGAGCATTAAACTTTAACTTGTAATTTTACCTACCTCTTTTGTTTTGAACCTGGAACTTTACGGGACAGTAGTGACTCTTAGTATTCTCACTTAAAGTGTACGTTATCTTTCTCTGTTCCGTAACAATATATATCTATAGATATATATATATATATATATATATATATATATATATATATATATATATATATATATATATATATATATATATATATATATATATATATGTGTGTGTGTGTGTGTGTGTGTGTATCCCATTAGCGCCCAGTGTCCGTAATATAGGACCTAACTGGCCATTTTTAAACTTTAATGAAGAAGAGAACCGCTGAAAAGGGACCTATGAGCTTCGCGACTATGAGCCAAAAGGCGGAGGACGGTACGCCTAGCATTCTTTCAGCAAAATTCCTCGCTCAAGAAATCTGGAAGCCAATAGGTTAAATATATAAATTGGTACATATACATACATGCAGAGAGAGAGAGAGAGAGAGAGAGAGAGAGAGAGAGAAGAGGGTGGGAAAGCAGACAGAGGAGGCGGGAGGGAGAATGAGGGTAGCTTGATAAAGAGTGAGTAGGTTACAGAGAATGGGAAGAGTGGGTAAGAAAAATGATTCATTTGAATATTCTGCTCAGACTAACACGACATAATTTTGTTCAGCTGAGGATACTTATTAAAAAGGTTAAAATATACTAACTAATATTATGTTATTAAAATTTAGTCCGCGAAGGTTTAAACAAGTCTCTCTCTCTCTCTCTCTCTCTCCCTCTCTCTCTCTCTCTCTCTCTCTCTCTCAAACACACACACACACACACACACACACACACACACACACACACACACACACACACACACACACACACACACACACGAAACCACTAAACCACACAGATAGACGTGTTTACACGAGACACTGGCAAATCAATTTCACCCGCCCAACTCACCCACTCTGCCCTAACCTAATGTGCCTTAGATATTTTTCTCGCAGATACTAAAGATCTATACTCGCTGGCAGGGGTTCATAGTTCAAACACAAACATAAGTAGTACTGAGGAGAACAGGATCAACAGCCGTAGAAGCGAGGAGTACAAACATTACACACACGAAAACTACAAACCTGTCATTTTTGGTTTTAGCTGCATTATATATATATATATATATATATATATATATATATATATATATATATATATATATATATATATATATATATATATATATATATATATATATATATATATATATATACATACAGAGAGAGAGAGAGAAAGAGAGAAGATAGATATTTATGTACACTCGAGGCACATAGTTTTGGGAAGTGAAGACCGTTTTTAGTGGCTTTGATAGCTTTATTCATAACACTGACTTCTTTCTTAATTTCTTCGGGATTCAATAAATTCTCGTGAACTTAGACGTGTCAGAGAGGATGTTATCCATTATGTGAAGGTAGTCCTGCTGGGAATAACATGAGCTGTGATCTTGTCTGCTTTCCTGAAAACGATGTCCTCATTTGAATGAAGTTGTTTGGCTGTTTGCAGGTGTCGTTTTTGTAGGAGGTTGCTTTGGAATGAGCCCCTTGTCGTAGACGCTTCGGCAGTAAGAGAGGCTTGGAGTTATCTTCTTGTGTCGACTTTCCCTTCTCTCTCCAATTCTTTAATATCATCTAGACTCTAGAAGAACTTCAATGTCGAGTCTCTTACAGTTGGGTCGGGATTTAGTCATGAAGTGGCAGTTGAGTCCTATATTTAGTATTTCTTCTTGTTCCTGCGTCATTTCAAGGCTGAGAATAAGCCCCATATTTAGCATTTCTTCTTGTTCTTGCTTCAGTTCAAGGCTGGGACCAAGGTTAATTAATCCTGTGATAGGTTGAGGGAGTTTATACTGTTGCCATACATCCTGGAAAGCTTGGCTATATTTCTGGCTTTCACGTTTTCACGGTGTTTCTGTCAGAGTCAGTGTAACTCATCTCCAACCGATTTTGTTCATTTTCGGAGGCACTGGCTTCTTTTCATCTTGCTTGAAGTTCACAGAGGCTTCTTTACTTGTGCAACAATATCTCGCAGCTGGCGTTCCTCAAGTCTATTCCTGATACTGCGGGTAATCTCAGTGTCCTTGGCGCCCTCATCATGGAGTTTTATATTTTTCTCACCTGGTGAGGTATTTTCTTGTAAGGAAACGAGGTTGAACGCAGCTGCTGTTTCTGCATTATTTAATTTCTGCTCAGTCCTTTCGATGTGCGGGGCTAAGCTACACTGATTTTCATTTAGCCTTCTGAGTAACTGTCCAAATGTCAGATGACTTTTTTTTTTTTTTTGCCCATGCAAGAAGACCACATCACCTACCGACATACTTGCACAAGCGAGGACTCTGGACATACTTATGTAGGATTGACAAGAAGTAAATTGTCAATGCCTCTCACATATCATCTGCACAACGGGTTGATAAAATTCATTACAGAACTAATCAAAACACCTCCTTCACGCAGCACCTCGAAAAAGGTACTGAAATAACTGACCGCTAGAAAGACTCAAGCAGACTCATGTTCTTGTAAGCACTTAACATCTCCGAGCTGAAACCTGGAATTAACTCACAAGCAGAAGATTTACAGATCCTTCCAAATACATAAGATCACAAACATCGGTGGGTTCTCATTTCACAGTAAGATAGCCACACACCTTCCTTCACACGCTCTTGGCCAACCAATCACCTGGTAACGTGAGTCAGCATCCGCTATATAATGGGGTCTCGCTCTACCCGCCATCAGATTAGTCTGAATATGTTCCCAAGAAAGAACGAAACGTTACCAACTACATTAACATTTGGAAAGCTACTAACACGTCTAAATGAAAGACAACGTAGCTTAGCCTGACGCATCGACAGCACTGAGTAGAAATTAAACAGGCCTTTGGTGAAGATGTTTCTCCACCACGTGGTAAAGAATATATAGATTTGCGCTAATAAATAACCATTTACAACAGTTACTTATATACTCTAAAAACCATTATCGTGGTGCTGTGAGAATACAGGAAGCCTTCAGAGAATTCACATTTCTAAATACTTCTAAGCTTTTTAGGAAATCAATAACCAAGAACCTATCAGTAAGAAATAAAGATAATCCATTTAATTGTTTACAAATACAGCCATAACCAGAGTTACTTTCTTGTATGGAAATAAATAATAAAGTACAGTGTGAAAATTGTATATTTAGGAACATAAATTTCCGTAAGATATTAAGATAAGCCAGCTATTAGTTTACAAGAACCAGCCATAAACAAAATTTTGCCTTACATGGAAATAGCTCTTAAAATTATGACAAACTGGCAATTTCATATATATGGTCATACACTAGGCCTCATAAGCTATCATTGTGTAACATATGAAGATGATCCAGCCAGTCGTTTCCAAGAAAAACTATAAATATAAAATTTTCATTATATGGAAATAGCTCGTAAAATACTGACAGTGTTGTAGTTTCATATATTGGGACACAAACTAGGACTCGTGCACTATCTTGCTTTGAGAATTGAAGATAATCCGGCAAGCAGTTTCCAAGACACAGGGATTTTCAGATTAGTTTCATTACTTGGAAATAGCTAGTAAAATACATACAGTGTGGCAGTGTCATATATAAGGACATAAACTAGGACTCATACAATATCTTTCTGTAGGATATGAAGAGAATCCAGCAAGAAATTTCCAAAATATACCACAAGTCATATTTTTTTCTTATTTGGTCATAGCTCGTAACGTACAGATTATATGGCAGTTTTACATACACGGTCATCGTCTACGACACATACTCTACCTTTCTGGTTGATATGAAGCCAATCCACCTGGTAGTTTCCGAGATACGGGCCCGGGCAGAAAGTGGGACAGACGGATAGACAGACAGACGGACGGACAAGGGCGATCCATATATCCCCATCATATGGAAAAATGGTGGGGATAACACGCTTTTAACAAAGACGTATCCCCACCATGTGGTAAAGGATATATAGATATGCATTAATAAATAACCGTTTACAAAATTTGCTCTTAAAACCGTTATCTTGGTGTTGTGAGAAAACTGGAACTCGTCAGTGAATTCTCATCCCCAAATAGCCTTTTAGTAAAGTTCACTTGAAAATCAATAACCAAGAACCTATCAGTAAAATATGAAAATAATCCAACTAATACTTTACAAAATACAGCCATAAACTGAGTTGTTTTCTTATTTGAAAAAAATAATTTAAAATTAATAATGTGGCAATTGTATGTTTAAGGGCATAAACTATCTGTAAGATATTAAGGTATACCAGCTGTTAGTTTGCAAGAGACAGTGGAAAACATAATTTTTGCCTTATATGGAAGTAGCTCTGTAAATAATGACAAATTGGCATTTTCATATATGTAAGCATACACTAGGTCTCATAGGCTATCATTCTGTAATTTATGGAGATGATCCAGCCAGTAGTTTCCAAGAAAAACTATAAATAGATATTTTCCTTGTATGGATATAGTTCGTAAAATACTGGCAGTGTTGTAGTTGCATTTATAGGGGCACAAACTAGGACTCATACTCTGTCTTTCTTTATGAAGTGCAGATAATCCAGTTAGTAGTTTCCAAGATACAGGGATTCACAGATTAGTTTCCTTATTTGAAAATAGCACGTAAATTATAATGTGGCAATTTCATAAATAAGGACATAAACTAGAACTCATACTTTATTTTTCTGTGAAAAGAATCCAGCAAGAAATGTCCGAAATATATCACAAGACTGATTTTTCCTTATTTGATAATAGCTCGTAAAGTACAGACTATATGGCAATTTTACATACACGGGCATCGTCTACGACACATACTCTATCTTTCTGTGTGGTATGAAGCCAATCCACGCGGTTGTTTCCGAGATACAAGTCCAAACAGAAAGACGGACAGACAGACAGATGGATAGACAGACAGACGGACGGACAAGGGCGATTCCTATATCCCCACCATATTTAATAATGGTAAGGACAATAATGCAGAAGCAGCAGTTGCATTCCACCTCGTTTACTTGGAAGAAACTACCTTACCTCTCAACATATATACTACATACGTACAGTCGCGGCACATAGTCCTTGACCAGGGTGTAAGGGAAAGTCAATGCCACCCCAGGGCTGTAGTGCATCGGAACACGTTCCCTTACACCCCCTGCCTACTTCCCCCATCACCCCCTGCCTACTTCCCCCATCACCCCCTGGAGGGGTTGTAAGGGAAAGTGTTCCGACGCACTGCAGCCCTGTGGTGGCATTGACTTTCCCTTACACCCTGGTCAAGGACTATGTGCCGCGACTGTACGTATGTAGTATATATGTTGAGAGGTAAGGTAGTTTCTTCCAAGTAAACGAGGTGGAATGCAACTGCTGCTTCTGCATTATTGTCCTTACCATTATTAAATATGGTGGGGATATAGGAATCGCCCTTGTCCGTCCGTCTGTCTGTCTATCCATCTGTCTGTCTGTCCGTCTTTCTGTTTGGACTTGTATCTCGGAAACAACCGCGTGGATTGGCTTCATATCACACAGAAAGATAGAGTATGTGTCGTAGACGATGCCCGTGTAAGTAAAATTGCCATATAGTCTGTACTTTACGAGCTATTATCAAATAAGGAAAAATCAGTCTTGTGATATATTTCGGACACTTCTTGCTGGATTCTTTTCACAGAAAAATAAAGTATGAGTTCTAGTTTATGTCCTTATTTATGAAATTGCCACATTATAATTTACGTGCTCTTTTCAAATAAGGAAACTAATCTGTGAATCCCTGTATCTTGGAAACTACTAACTGGATTATCTGCACTTCATAAAGAAAGACAGAGTATGAGTCCTAGTTTGTGCCCCTATAAATGCAACTACAACACTGCCAGTATTTTACGAACTATATCCATACAAGGAAAATATCTATTTATAGTTTTTCTTGGAAACTACTGGCTGGATCATCTCCATAAATTACAGAATGATAGCCTATGAGACCTAGTGTATGCTTACATATATGAAATTGCCAATTTGTCATTATTTACAGAGCTACCTCCATATAAGGCAAAAATTATGTTTTCCACTGTCTCTTGCAAACTAACAGCTGGTATACCTTAATATCTTACAGATAGTTTATGCCCTTAAACATACAATTGCCACATTATTAGTTTTAAATTATTTTTTTCAAATAAGAAAACAACTCAGTTTATGGCTGTATTTTGTAAACTATTAGTTGGATTATTTTCATATTTTACTGATAGGTTCTTGGTTATTGATTTTCAAGTGAACTTTACTAAAAGGCTATTTGGGGATGAGAATTCACTGACGAGTTCCAGTTTTCTCACAACACCAAGATAACGGTTTTAAGAGCAAATTTTGTAAACGGTTATTTATTAATGCATATCTATAAATCCTTTACCACATGGTGGGGATACGTCTTTGTTAAAAGCGTGTTATCCCCACCATTTTTCCATATGATGGGGATATATGGATCGCCCTTGTCCGTCCGTCTGTCTGTCTATCCGTCGGTCTCACTTTCTGCCCGGGCCTGTATCTCGGAAACTACCAGGTGGATTGGCTTCATATCAACCAGAAAGATAGAGTATGTGTCGTAGATGATGGCCGTGTATGTAAAACTGCCATATAATCTGTACGTTACGAGCTATGACCAAATAAGAAAAAATATGACTTGTGGTATATTTTGGAAATTTCTCGCTGGATTCTCTTCATATCTCACAGACAGATATTGTATGAGTCCTAGTTTATGTCCTTATATATGAAATTGCCACACTGTATGTATTTTACTAGCTGTTTCCAAGTAATGAAACTAATCTGAAAATCACTGTATCTTGGAAACTACTTGCTGGATTCTTCAATTCTCAAAGCAAGATAGTGCACGAGTCCTAGTTTGTGCCCCAATATATGAAACTACAACACTGTCAGTATTTTACGAGCTATTTCCATATAATGAAAATTATATATTTGTAGTTTTTCTTGGAAACTACTGGCTTGATCATCTTCATATGTTACACAATGATAGCTTATGAGGCCTAGTGTATGACCATATATATGAAATAGCCAGTTTGTCATAATTTTAAGAGCTATTTCCAGGTAAGGCAAAATTTTGTTTATGGCTGGTTCTTGTAAACTAATAGCTGGCTTATCTTAATATCTTACGGAAATTTATGTTCCTAAATATACAATTTTCACACTGTACTTTATTATTAATTTCCATACAAGAAAGCAACTCTGGTTATGGCTGTGTTTTGTAAACAATTAAATGGATTATCTTTATATCTTACTGATAGGTTCTTGGTTATTGATTTCCAAGTAAGTTTTACTAAAAGCTTAGAAGTATTTAGAAATGTGAATTCTCTGAAGGCTTCCTGTATTCTCAAAGCACCACGATAATGGTTTTTAGAGTATATAAGTAACTGTTGTAAATGGTTATTTATGAGCGCAAATCTATATATTCTTTACCACGTGGTGGAGAAACATCTTCACTAAAGGCCTGTTTAATTTCTACTCAGTGCTGTCGATGCGTCAGGCTAAGCTACGTTGTCTTTCATTTAGACGTGTTAGTAGCTTTCCAAATGTTAATGTACTTGGTAACGTTTCGTTCCTTCTTGGGAACATTTTCAGACTAATCTGATGGAGGGTAGAGCGAGACCTCATTATATAGCGGATGCTGACTCACGTTACCAGGTGATTGGTTGGCCAAGAGCGTGTGAAGGAAGGTGTGTGGCTATCTTACTGTGAAATGAGAACCCACCGATGTTTGTGATCTTATGTATTTGGAAGGATCTGTAAATCTTCTGCTTGTGAGTTAATTGCAGGTTTCAGCTCGGAGATGTTAAGTGCTTACAAGAACATGAGTCTTCTTGAGTCTTTATAGCGGTCAGTTATTTCAGTACCTTTTTCGAGGTGCTGCGTGAAGGAGGTGTTTTGATTAATTCTGTAATGAATTTTATCAACCCATTTTGCAGATGATATGTGAGAGGCATTGACAATTTACTTCTTGTCAATCCTACATAAGTATGTCCAGAGTCCTCGCTTGTGCAAGTATGTCGGTAGATGATGTGGTCTTCTTGCATGGGCAAAAAAAAAAAAAAAAAAAGATCATCTAACATTTGGACAGTTACTCAGAAGGCTAAATGAAAATCAATGTAGCTTACCCCCGCACATCGAAAGGACTGAGCAGAAATTAAATAATGCAGAAACAGCAGCTGCGTTCAACCTCGTTTCCTTACAAGAAAATACCTTACCAGGTGAGAAAAATATAAAACTCCATGATGAGGGCGCCAAGGACACTGAGATTACCCGCAGTATCAGGAATAGACTTGAGGAACGCCAGCTGCAAGATATTGTTGCACAAGTAAAGAAGCCTCTGTGAACTTCAAGCAAGATGTAAAGAAGCCAGTGCCTCCGAAAATGTACAAAATCGGTTGGAGATGAGTTATACTGACTCTGGCAGAAACACCGTGAAAACGTGAAAGCCAGAAATATAGCCAAGCTTTCCAGGATAACAGTATAAACTCCCTCAACAGTATAAACTCCCTCAACCTATCACAGGATTAATTAACCTTGGTCCCAGCCTTGATACTGAAGCAAGAACAAGAAGAAATGCTATATATGGGGCTCATTCCCAGCCTTGAAATGATGCAGGAACAAGAAGAAATACTAAATATAGGACTCAACTGCCACGTCATGACTAAATCCCGACCCCACTGTAAGAGACTCGACATTGAAGTTCTTATAGAGTCTAGATGATATTAAAGAATTGGAGAGAGAAGGGAAAGTCGACACAAGAAGATAACTCCAAGCTTCTCTTACTGCCGAAGCGTCTACAACAAGGGGCTCATTCCAAAGCAACCTCCTACAAAAACGACACCTGCAAGCAGCCAAACAACTTCATTCAAATGAGGACATCGTTTTCAGGAAAGCAGACAAGATCACAGCTCATGTTATTCCCAGCAGGACTACCTTCGCATAATGGATAATAGCCTCTCTGACACGTCTAAGTTCACGAGGATTTATTGAACCCCGAAGAAATTAAGAAAGAAGTCAGTGTTATGAATAAAGCTATCAAAGCCACTAAAAACGGTCTTCACTTCCCAAAACTAACACACACTAGCCAGGCTACACCCTTTGCCCCATCATCTAGCAGACCCAACTGCTTCCACTCCGTTTCAAAGAAAATGAACGAAATACTCACACCCTACGTTCCTACCAACTACTGCCTGACATCAGCTAGCCAGTTCCTCGCGATTATGAAGGATGCACCCCCAGCAGAAGACCACATCATCACATCTTTGGACGTCGAAAGCCTTTTCACCAACGTACCAGTGGACAGCACGATGCATTTCATCATCGACCGAGTATATACTGTATGTGTGAAGAAACTATGCCCCTCGGGATACCAGAAACCTGCCTGTGCACCCTGTTGGAACTTTGTACTAAAGAGACCCCCTTCATCTTCCCCTGTGGAAAGATATATCGCCAAATAGATGGAATTGCCATGGGCAGACCTCTAGGTGTCCTCTTTGCATACTTTTTTATGGGTACAATCGAGGCCGCTGCATTGACTAACAACCGTTCTTCAATCTACAGCCGCTATGTCCATGGCATTTCCGTTAGGCTGACAAACATTCAAGAACTTCAAATCCTCAGACAGCTCCTCATGGACGCCTCCGGCCAAAATTTCACTTTCTGAGAGTTTATCTGAGAGTTTACCCAAGGTCGACTCCCCTTCCTCAATGTCCTAGTGACCACCCGCGACTCTGGATTCACAATTGCAGTATACATCAAATAATTCAATCTAGAACTATGTCTCAGTGGTAAAAGTGAATGCTCTCAGCGATATATACTGAAACCTGCAACCAACTAAAAGGTAGAAGATTCACACATTTTTCCAGCATGTAAAAGTTCACAAACATCTGTGGTTTAACTCATTTCATCAATTAGATATCTACACACCTTCCCTCACACGCTCGTGGCCGAAAACTCACGAGGTTACACGTATCGGCATCTGCTATATATTGAGGTCTCGCTCCACCCTCCATTGGATTGGTCTGCAGAGGATCCCAGGAAGGACGAAACGTTGCAGAGTACACTAACATTTGGAAAGCTACTCAAAAATATAAATGGAAATCAATGTAGCTTAGCCCGACGCATCGATAGCCCTGAACAAAAATAATGCAGAAACAACAGTTGCATTCAACATCGTTTGCTTACATGAAATATCTATCTATCCATCTATCGATCGATCGATCGATCGATCAATATAGATAGATAGATTGATAGACACATAGATAAGGTGTCCTGGGAGGAAAGGGCATAACTTTGGGATATGATAGATGAGGGAATTCTAAGCAAGAACTGCTGTAATATCAACATGGGTTCAAATCTCAACCGTTACTCATCACAATAGCGCGAGTATTTCGCTTTATCCCTCGGTGGTGCGAAAATGGCCTTCAGGAGTTTTGAGCAGATTTTGGCACTGGTCATCACTGGTGCCACGTGACATTACATATTCTGACTGGTAAGTTGGGAGTGGGACTGTGCAGCGCCATTCATGCAAGTTCTCTCAGGTGATTATGCGCTCAGTAAGATTGGAAGAAAACACGTGGCTCTTTCCAGTGACCCACAGTAGTTCCTAGTCAATTTTGCGGAATCATTGCGCGCAGAATGATGAGGAGTATCTTGTTTATTTTTGGACTGGTGCAAAATCCATGACAAAATATTGGACCTTCAACCAACTTCGAGTGGAGCACCATGTCTGACCTGCAACACTGAAACCCTTTGAAGCCCCACCCCCGACCACATCAACTGTTATTTGTGGCCATAGTATTATCAAAGAGCTTTTCTTGCTGCATGTAAGTTCCTGTGCCTACTACGTTTCCCTAGTTGACTCCAGATCCAGTGAACTATTACTGGATGATTGATAATGACATATTGGTGCCTGCTTTCTGTCTAAATGGACTATCCAATGGAATGATTGTCATCTGTAAATGCATGGGAATGTGTGACATAAAGCACTGGCCATGGAAAAAGGCAGGACAAGACTGTGCGATCTTTTGTCGTAGACAAAAACATTCAGTGTGTCAAAATAAGTAACTAGCCTGTTAGGTCACTGACATCTTGGGTTATGCTGATAGATCAGCAGAGTAAATCTTTACAGCTCAGTCAATGTCTGGAGGAAACATAACAGTTTCAGTCACTATAATATGCTGCTTATGCTGTCTTTTCATCGGATAATAATTTACGTAATATACAAAAAAAAATGTGTAAGTGAGATTTTCTTTTCAAATTAGAATATGACTAACCTTGTTAAGAGATCAGTGTTAATTGGGTTTATATTGACGCTTTTTTTTTGTAGTGTACTGGTTGATCTCTTTCAGTGAACATCTTATCATACAGTAATTATAGTAATATTCATAATATAACGGATCAACGACACCAACATTATCTCTCTGTTACTGTTATCTCAAATGTATACACATTTTCATGCTTGACAGTCTTTGTGTTACTGCCATCTTGGCTTTTGGTAGGTATACAACGTCTAACAAGGTTTTTGAGGCCATTTCCTTGTTGGGCATACCTGAAAAACTTCTAAACTTCTAATTGACAGCAGACACCAGAACGGTCTGTCGTCCACATCCCTATCAAAATGTATGCACATTTCTTAACTGGGTCTGAACTGATGGCGACCGTTTTATAACATTGCGGCTTCCAGCTTACACTACAATTTTCGAAATTCCACCAAGCAGATTCTTGAAGCTAGGGGCATCTGACTCAAATCAACAGTCAAACTCTATTCACTTGAAAACGTATATGGGCCTTTATATCTAGAGCCAGGACTTTGTAACAGATGAAGTAATTTTGCCCAATTATTTCAATGAAATGAAACTTGAAAAGTCTGTATTCTGAATAATTGGATTATAACGAAGGAAATAAATGAAAGAAACTTTCCCTGTGCAACTTATGGTGGAAATTTTTTGTAACGAATAACATCCAGCAACATTTGACTAATGAACTGTATTGAAAATATTAACGAAGTAAATCTCAGATATCTTGTCCAAGGAAATAAATCTTTAACATTTTACTCAAGGATATCAATCAAGGATGTTTTCACTTACGTAAAGTGTGCAAACTTTACCTTGTAAATGAATTAAGAAAAGTCTGACTTAGGAAATATTAAAAAAAATATCCAAAGAATGTTATCAAAGAAATTTCACTTGAAAATATATAAAAAAATTTTACTTAAGGAATTTCTTAAAAATACACTTCATATACTACGTAACAAGTTTACTAGAGAACTAAAAGAAAATTACGCTGCCAAACAGGGCATGAAAAAAATAGATGCGTAAGTAAAGAAAATTGTACTTGTGGAAAGTGAGAAAAAATATTGTTTAATCTCTAAAGCAGGGGTTCTTAACCTGGGGTCCATGGATCCCCAAGGGGTCCATGGATGAGCTTCAGGGGGTCCGTGAAGCTCAGAATAATTGAGAACAACTTCGTGATGCCGTTTGGCATCATTAACTGACAAAGAAAAAAAATCGAGGAGTCTTGAAGAATTCAGGTGTTCAATGGACACAACCCTACCCCTGTCTAGCAAAGCGAGCTATGGGTGCTGTGATTCCTTTTGCTACTACATACCTTTGTGAGTCAGGGTTTTCAGCGCTTGCTTCTATAAAAACGAAAAGTCGAAATCAACTGGATGTCAACGATGACATGCGTGTTTCCTTGTCAAAGACCACTCCACAAACTCATCTTATTCAAGCCAAACAACAACCCTGTCACTGAAATGAACTTTTGAGCAGAATTAAAGTTTTGTTTTGTTTAATTTGCACAAGTTGGATGTATTTCATTTTTTCATCGAGTGGCCATTAGCTTTTCCATAGGGTGGAAACAATTCTTTGTAAAGACAGTTTTATACTTTGTGTATGTCATACACTGCGTGAGGTAGATTTCAATAAAATAAAGTAAATTCATTGCATGCAAAATGATGTGTTTGTGCTTACGTGCATTTTTGTAGGGAAGGGGTTCATAGCTTTCACTAGATTCGCGAAGGGGTTTGTGACTAAAAAAAGGTTAAGAACCACTGCTCTAAAGGAATAATACTTCAGAAAATATTGCATAAGAAAATTTAATCAAGGATTTTTTATTGTGAGAAATACATCAAGCAATTTTATTCACCTCAAGAAAAAAACTAAGGACATTTCATTTTGACAAATAAATGGAACTTTGTTTTTTACATATTAATCACGAAAGATGTAAATAAACGTATATTTCAAGCTCGCTTAAGCTAGGGAATATATCTAAATAAATAAATAAAAAACAAGTGGTGCCAGGCACAACAAACCTTGCCGACAGCAGTTATTTTGTTGCTGTTAAACACTGACTCGTTTCTGTCATTTAGTGTCAGTGCACAATGAACCCTTTGCACCCAGCGTCCTCAATATAGAACAGAACTGGGAATTTTCAAAAGTTAATAAAAGAGGGAACCCCGACGTAGGGACCTATGATCTTCACGACTATGAACCGATAGGTGGAGGACTGTACGCTTAGTATCCTTCCAGCAAAATCCGTCACTCACGAACCGTAACAGTTAATGGGTTAAAGTGTAAGGTAATGGAGCAAATATTTTCAAGTTACACCCTCTGAAAATCCGTGATCTTGCTTTTACGCTATCAAGGTCACTCAAGGTCAAAAGTCATGGTGCCAAATGAAAGCCCGTATGAGAATTCCAATATCTTTGTAACAGTAAACATCTCTATCTTCAACGAGTTTCGAGTAATAGTTCCCTGAATATCCGTGACCTTAAGTTTGACCTTTCAAGGTCACTTATGTCAAAGGTCAAGGAACTAATGAAAAACTCATATGGCATTACCTATATGTTGATACTAGTGATTTTCACTTTATCTTCAACCTCCAAATTTTAATCCTTTTCTTTGGGGACGAGTGCCCATATATCCTGAAAGTTTAATGCATTTTCATTCAGCCGCTTTTCCGAAATGTTGCTAACAAAGAAACAAACAAATGACCAAAAACAATACCTCGTAGGGCTCCGTCCGGGGGAGGTTAAAATTGGAATGAAAGATACGGTAGCAACGAAACTGTTTTTTTTTTTTTATACAAATTAGTTAACGTATATATATATATATATATATATATATATATATATATATATATATATATATATAGTGCACCATACCAGATTATTTTACCAAAGAATGTATATCAGGGAAATCTATCTGTCTATCTATATCTATCTATATCTACTTGTATCTATCTGTCTTTCTATCTATCTATATTCCGGTATATATATTTGTGGTCGCTGGGAGCGCTCACCAGCCACTTACTCGATGTAGTGCTACTCTTGGGTGTCTGCCCTTTCCTCTTCTCCATCCTTCTTCCCTTCCATCCTCTTCTGTCTTCTTTCCTTCATTATTTCCTCGTCCTTCTGCCTACGGGTGGTTTTAGATTCCCTCTTTTGTCTTTCCTTCCTTAATTCTTTCCTCTTCCTTCTGCCTGTAGGTGACTCTACACTGAGTGACAAGCCAAATGGTTTCCTGTACACCAGGAAACCATTTACTACGCTGGGTAGTAACCATAAAACCAAATTTTGGCGCCTGGTGGTTTAGTGGGTAATTATTGCACTCCAATCGGTTTGAGCCGGTGAAGGTTTATATCCAAGGGGTGGTTAGGGTTTATTGCTCACGTAATGCCACTCAGGGAAGAGTGAGGCTAGCCACTCTCATCTTAAATGTCAGGACCAACTGCCAAGCCCTGGCCTCCTACGCTCCTCATAGGGGAACGCAGGATTCGATGATGGATATATATATATATATATATCCCATTGCCGCCAAGTGTCCTCAATATAGGACGGAACTGGGCATTTTCAAATTTTAATAATGAAGTGAACCCCTGGGTAGGGACCTATGAGCTTCGCGACTATGAGCCGACAGGTGGAGGGCGGAATGCCTAGCACCCATCCAGCAAAATCCGTCACACAGGAAGTCTGGAAGCCAATGGAATATACAATAATGGAGGCGGTAGCTCAATCGGTAGAGAGGTGGCCTGCTATCCTAACGGACCCCGGTTTAAATCCTCGCTGGGACAGGGAACAGTTTATGGATTTCAATTTCACAAAAAAGTATACTTTACTAATCTACCAGAAGACCCGCCGACATGTAAAAACACCACCGCTAATACCAATACACCAGTCCAGTATGAGACGGCCCTACCATGTATTCAATAAGGACGGTGGGTGTTAGTGCCGAAGTGGTGACAGGTGGGGATGTAGGAGGCCTATTGGGCGTTGGGGATATTCCCTGGGAATAGGCCCTGAAGCCTTTGCCCAGAGTATATATATATATCGACAACAGTGGTCAGAAATGAAATCAAAGAAAATATACCTCAACCAAATTCAAATTCACTCCTCACCACAACGCACTCCCTCTCTCTCTAAATATATATAGATCGATCGATAGATAGATAGATAAATAGATATATATAAATATGTAGATTTATACATATACATGTATAGGCATGTGCATTATCTATCTATATAGATAGATAGATTGATAGAATGACAGATATTCATATATAGATAGATAGATAGATAGAATCAGTGAATTGGAATGTAATGGATCTGGACAGCCTGTGGAATGCATATAGGAATTGCTTATTTAGGAATGCTAAAGCGGTGTGTGGTGTGGCAAGAGTAACAACAAAGAAGAAAGGTACGGCATGGTGAGATGAAGGGGTTCAGAGAGCAGTGGAGGAAAAGAGAAAGAAATGGCTAGAGTGGTTACAGGACAGGGGTTAAACTGAAATAAGAACTGACTATACTGAGAGCAAGAAGCTCGTAAAGAGACTAGTGAGGAGGAAAAAGAAGAAGGTAAATGTTGATCTAGGAAGAAATATAAATGTAAACTACTCTGAAAATAGGAAGTTATTCTGGGATGAAGTGCGGAAATGTAGAAGTGACAGCAGAAAGAAATGTGAAGGTGTGAAAAATATAGGTGGTAGATTACTAATCCATGGGGATGAAGTAAGGACCAGATTGAATGAATATTTTGAAAGCCTCATGAATGGGAATAGAGAGAGCAGAGCTGCTGTAAGCATGATTGGTTTGGGGGCTGTGCTGAGAAGGAATGCAATGCCAGGAAAAGTGACACTCACACAGGTGAACAGAGCTGTGAAGCGGCTGAAAAATTTAATGGGAAAGCAACTGGGATTGATGATTTGCGTGCAGAGATGATTAAGTGTAGTGTAGAGAACGGAATGAAGTGCTTGTTGGAGATATGCAAGAAGGCATGGATGAGTGATACTGTGCTAGCAGAGTGGAAAAAGGCTGTGATTGTACCCCTGTACAAAAATAAAGGTTAGCAAATTGAGTGTAAGAATTATCGTGGCATAAGTTTATTGAGTGTGGTAGGGAATGTCTATGGAAGAATTATTATAAAGAAAGTAAGAGAGATGTCAGAAGTCCTAGTTAGTGATGAATAGGTCTGGCTTTAGGAGTGGCAGAGGATATGTGGATCATATGTTTGCAGTAAAACAGATAGTGGAGAAGGCTTGTGAGAAGGACAGTAAGTGGTTTATCGCATTATGGATCTGAAAAAAACATACAGCAGTGGAAAAAGAGATGGATTATGAAAGGTTTTGTGCATGTTCCATGTAGATGGTAAGCTGCTAGGTGCCGTCAAGAGTTTCTATGATGGTTGTGAAGCCTTTGTATGGGTAAATGGGCATCTAAGTAAGTGGTTCACGATCGGTGTGGGCTTGCGACAAGGTTGTGTTATGTCGCGATGTTTATTCAATATTTATGGAGATGGGGTGATGATAGAAGTAAAAACATGAATAATGGAGAGGAGGATGGCATTGATAATAAATGGTGATGCATGGAATGTCTCAAATTTGTTGTATGCTGATGATGCACTACTACTTGCAAATACCGGACAAGAACTTGGTAGACTAGTGCAGAGTTTTCCTGATGTCTGTGAGCGTCGTGCCTTGAGAGTAGATGTAGAAAAGAGTTAAGTGATGGTTATTGAGAGAGACGTTGACTCTCAGTGTGATGTTACAGTGAATAGAGAGACTGGAATTGGTGAGAGAGTTCAAGTACCTGGGTACAGAGTTAGAAGAGAAGAAAATGTGCAAAAGAAGTGGAAAGTGGCGTGACACAAGGAAGGAAAGTAGCTGGTGCAATGAAGGCCTTGATAAGAAACAGAAGCTTGAGTGTTGCAGCTACACAAGGCTTACACGAAGGAATGTTAGTGTCATCTTTAACATAAGAGTGTGAGTCTATGGTGTAGCATGAAAATGAAAAGTCAAGAGTGAAAGCAGTGGAGATGGGACTGCTGAAGAATGTATGTGGAGTGCAGAGAGTGGACAGGATACGAAACAGTGATTCATGAAAGATGTGGAGTGAGGAAGTCTGTGGACACCAGCATGGAAGAGAGAGTACTGAGATGGTATGGTCATGTGGAGAGAATGGATAAGAATACAGTAGAGTGTTGGAAAAGGTATATCTGAGCAAATATGAAGGAGGGAGGAGGCGAGGTAGGCCAAGGAGAAAGGGGAGGCATATGGTGGGTTAGTGTTTGAGGAAGAGAGGTTTGGAAGTCGTCTGAGACTAGGGGACTGACAAGAGATTGAGCTGGCTGGATGAATATTGTGAGGAGAAGCTCATCATCAGGGATTTGGCACCCCCCTTTAACGTGACAGCATCCGGATTGACTCTATCGGATACATTTATGTGAAGCTACAGAACGTGGGGTGTTAGATACAGCCATGATTCCTGGGGCTTGAATGGTGAATGAATGGAAGCGTGGCCCGTTGGATTGGGCAAATTTGGGCTGAATAGACGTTGCTACTCCTTCCCCTGCCATAGGGTGAGAAAGGAGGTCCGGATAATGATGATAGATATATATATATATACCGGTATAATATATATGTATATAACTATATATATATATATATATATATATATATATATATATATATATTATATATATATATTATATATATATATATATATATATATATATATATATATATATATATGTTATATACATATATATTATACTGTATATATATATATATATATATATATATATATATATATATATATATATATATATATATATATTTTATATATATCTATATCTGTCTATCTATCTATCTATTTATATATATATATATATATATATATATATATATATATATATATAACATATATATATATATAAATATATATATATATATATATATATATATATATATATATATATATCTATCTACCTATCTATCTATTTTATATATATCTATATCTATCTATCTATCTATCTATTTATATATATATATATATATATATATATATGTATATCTATATATCTATCTATCTATCTATATATAGCAATATATCTATATCTATCTATCTATCTATCTATTTATCTATCTATATGTATATATATATATATATATATATATATATATATATATATATATATATATATATATATATATACTGTATAATATATATGTATATAACATCTATCTATATACCTAGGCTGCTTCCCCCAAGGAAAGGGAGGTAGCCGAGACAGGACGACTAACTCTCCATTTACTCATCCATTCAAACACATTCATTTGCATCTTAGCCCCAAAGGGGAGAACGGACAGATCCTCACCGCATCACACCACACAAGGGTCAACTGCGCAATACAATCAGAGACATCCACAGCAGGGCCCAACAGCAGAACTGGTTTACCCCTGCCACATCATAACAGACCCATCCCCTTACCCGCACCTGACCTGACTAGCTGATCAGACCAAATGCGGGAGAATATCCCCTCAGGGCTGCGTCATCACTTATTCATTCACAATTTCTCTCCATTTATTTCTGTCACGCACAGCCACTCTTCCTTGCTCAACAGACATCCCTCTCGCATCCAGCGCTCTCTTCACACTGTCCATCCATCCTATTCGTGGTCTTCCTCTCAGTCTTACACCTCTCACATCAGATCTAGTTATCTTTTTCACCAATTGCTCATTATCCATTCTCTCCATATGCCCAAACCATTGCAACACCCTCTGCTCAACTCTACCAGCCATCTCCCGAACAACTCCAGTTCTCCTTCGCACTTCATCATTTCGCACTCGATCCATACGCGTCACTCCACACATACTCCTCAGACATTTCATCTCCATTACATTCAAACTTTTCCTCTCTGCTACACCCATATTCCATGTTTCAGCCCCATATAATGGAGTCGGTACCACAACACCCTCATACAGCCTTCTCTTTACATCCATTCTAAGCGAACGACATTTAAACACTTTTTTCATTCCTCCCAGCACCTTTCCTACTTCATTTATTCTAAACTTCACTTCTGCATCTATTCTTCCATCCACAGCAACATGTGACCCTAGATATTTAAAACAATCTACCTCCTCAAGCAACTCACCATTCAAAACTATGTTCATCCCCCTACCATCTATCAACCTCGTACACTTCATCACTTTACTCTTATTCTCATTTACTTTCAATTTCCTCCTTTCACACACCCTTCCAAACTCCTCTACCAACTGTCTCAATCTCTCCTCTGAATGAGTCACCAGTGCAGTATCATCTGCAAACAGCAGCTGCTTCAGATTCCACTCTCCTCCATCAACATTTACCAGACTCAGACCACCTAAAACTCTTGCATTCACCTCCCTTACAACACCATCCATGTAAATATTAAACAACCAAGGTGACATCACACATCCCTGTCGCAGCCCCACTCTCACGGGAAACCAATCACTCACAGCATTTCCCACTCTTACACACGCTCTACTATTTACATAAAAGCTTTTCACCCCTTTTAGTAACCTACCATCAAGTCCATACAATATTAAAACAGTCCACAAAGCCTCCCTATCAATTCTATCATATGCTTTCTCTAAATCCATAAATGCCCAAAACACATCCTTGCCTTTCGCTAAATACTTTTCACACACTTGTCTCACAGCAAACACCTGATCAACGCATCCCCTCCCTCTCCTAAAGCCACACTGCTCATCACTAATCACTCCCCCTGTACCCTCTCTCTCATAATTAACACTCTACCATACACTTTACCTACAACACTCAACAGACTTGTACCCCTAAAGCTAGTACATTCATACTTATCACCCTTGCCTTTATACAACGGGACCACACAAGCACTTGCCCAGTCAATTGGCACCATACCTTTCTCAAAGCACACATTCAATAATCTTACTAACCAGTCAACAATAGTCACTCCACCACCCTTCAGGCATTCCACAGCACACCCATCCATACCTGCAGCTTTCCCTGTTTTCATCTTCTTTACTGCCTTCTCCACTTCCTCCTTCGTGATCAAAGAATCATTCAACTCTCCCAACACATTTATTCCTTGCACCCTTCTATCTGCCACAATCTCAGCCACCCTTTCCTCCTCTACATTTAACAATCTTTCAAAATACTCTGCCCATCTCTTCCTTACTGCATCCATCTCAATTAACATCCTTCCATCCTCTGATTTTACTCGTTCTTCCTTCCCAGTCTCTCCCTTTCGCACCCTTTTCACCTCCTTCCAAAACATTTTGTTATTCTGTTGAAAATTCTCTGTCAGCCGCCTACCCCACCTCTCATCTGCTGCCACTTTAGCATCACGCACAGCCCTTCTCGCTCTATTCCTCTTTTCCTTATACCTTTCATATGACATCTCATCCTTCCTCTGCAGCCACACTTCATATGCACGTCTCTTCTCAGCCACAGCCATACTTACTTCCTCGCACCACCATTCACTTCCTTTTCTTACACCACCACCCACACGTCTCACACCACACACCTCTTCTGCATGCCCCACCACAGCACTCTTAAACAACTGCCATTCCTCCTCCACACTGCCATTTTCCCGATCTTTCACTGCGTTCCACTCATCTTTCAATTTCTCCTGATACTCTATCTTTTTCTCTCTTTTATCCAACTCACTCACTTTCAAAACCTCCCTGCCACACCTAACCCTCCTAGCTCTCACCCATCTCTTACCTACTCTTAACTTTCCCTCCACCAGGTAGTGGTCAGACATACCTCCACCCTCCCCTCTCAGAACTCTCACATCCAACAATCTTCCTATTACATTCCTAGACACAACCACATAGTCCATCAAGGCTCTATCAACAACCCTTCCACCCTCCTGTCTCACCCATGTATACTTATAAATATCTTTCTTCTCAAACAGCGTATTCCCAATCACCATCTCTCGCTCAACACACATCGCTATCATTCGTTCCCCATTTTCATTTCTTCCAGGCACACCATGCATACCAACTACGCCTTCAACTGCTACATTTCCCACTCTAGCATTCAGATCTCCCATCATTACCACATTCACATTCGCTCCAAAACTCTGCAGACACTCATCAACATCATTCCAGAAAGACTCCCTCTCTTGTTCATCCCTTTCACTACCAGGCCCATATGCACTCATAAACACCCACAACTCACGTTCAAATTTCGCTTTCACCCACATCAGTCTCGATGACACCTCCTTCCATTCAGTCACACACTGCTGTACTTCCGGACTCACTAACAAGGCCACACCTTCCCTTGCCCTTCCTCTATCAACACCTGACAATCTTCCATTCACACTTCCAAACAGATTCCCCCTTCCCTTTCATCTTCGTTTCACTCAAAGCTAACACATCCAACTTTCTTCTCACAAACATTCTCCCAATCTCCTCCCCTTTAGCCTCAATTGTATATATATATATATATATATATATATATATATATATATATATATATATATATATATATATATATATATATATATATATATATATATATATTTATATATATACCCACTCACCTATGGCCTCACTCCCAACCTTCCCTCCCTGCTGCCTGTCAAACTCTATTTTTCTGACCTCTCCACCCTCTCTCTCTGTCTCTCTCTTTC
>NC_136975.1:20386014-20448514 GCF_032717465.1 Coenobita brevimanus
TTCTGTGACATTTCTAAGTACAGAAAGATAGCTTGTAACGCTGCCGACTACATCAGAAAGCGAGTTAACGTCACGAACTCCACCATCAACACCATCACCTACGATCTACATCTTCAGAAGCTAACTGGCAAGTACTCACCAGCTAAGCCTACGGCAAAGTCAAGACACACAAGCCTGGAACCCTCTATGCCCGAACATCTCACAAATACCCTTCGCCACCTACACCATCACAGAGGAACTCAGCAAACTCCTGACATCATATGCACCGAACACATACAGCCTATCCTCTGCTTCGGACTTCCTTGAAGTATTATGTGACATCCCTCCTGCTGATGACTACATCATTGCCCCCTCAATGTCGAAAGCCTTTTTACCAATGTTCCTGTGGACAAGACAATTGACTTCATACTCGACCGTGTATACCATAGCAAAGACACCAAGCCCCTTGACAACCCAGAGAAGGCCCTGAAGACTGCTGGAGCTCTACGTGAAAGAAGTTCCTTTCACTTACCCACGTGGTCAGATGTATCAGCAGATCGATAGTGTGGCGATGGGCAGCCACCTCAGAGTCCTGTTCACTAAATTCTACATGGGGACTATCAAATCGAGACTCCTAGCAACTACAGTAGCCACCTCTCCTATTCTGCTGCTATGTTGATGTTGTCTTTGTTCGTATCAAGGACCTTCAGGAACTGCAGGACCTCAGATAGCACTTCATTGCTGCTTCTCGACTTAACTTCACCTATGAAGAAGCAAACAAAGGACAACTCCCCTTCCTGGACATACTTGCCACTGCACACAACGTACTGGTAGGATTCATGACTACAATATTCACCAAGCCCATGAACAAAGGACTCTGCCTGAATGGAGATAGTAAGTGACCCTAATGTTACCTGCACTCCATCATCAGCGCCTAGATCAGGAGAGCCCTCTCCCACTGCTCCACTTGGAAAGAGGCCCACCAGGAACTAGAATGTGTGACTCAGGTCCTCCTTAACAATGGCTACACTAGTATCAACGTCTATCTATCTATTGTGAGATGCCTTAATCCCGTAAGGGGTCACCACAAACAAATCGGCTCCATGTCGCCCTGTCCCCCACCATTTCACTGCCCTGCTCCCAGCTCACACACCCCTCTCTCATATACCTCTCCACTCCATCCCTCCATCTCATCCTTGGCCTCCCCCTCCCTCTCCCCCCCTCCACCTCACTCACATACACTCTTCTCGTTAGTCTCTCACTCTCCATCCTCTCCACATGGCCAAACCACTTCAGTGTGTTTCTCCTAACGCTTCCTATCACATCCACCTCCACACAACAACGATCCTTCACTTCCTGATTTGTCAATCTGTTCTCCATGTGACTCCACATGCTCCTCTCAAATAATTCATTTCCACAGCTCTCACTCTTGACTTCGGTCCCTCCAACAAGGTACAAGCTTCACTTCCATATGTTAGAGTTGCTATCACAATACTGTCATGTAGTAACTTTTTCACTTCCATGTTCACTTTCCTGTTTCTTATCACTGCTTTCAAGGAACCAGCAACCAGTTTTCCTTGTTGTACCCTTTCAAGCACTCCCCCACTGAGGGGGGTCACCTTGAAGTGGTGGCAGGGCTTGAAGCCTGGGTGGCAGTGCCACCTACTTTGGAGGCATGCCTAGCTTTGTGGGGTTCAGCATTTGTCAGTCTCGTGGACCAAGCACCCCCTACATCACTGGTGATGGAGGCCTGTGGGTGATGTTAGTCCCTGCCCACTTGCCATCTAAGGCAGGACTGTTTTCTTCCTACATGTTTGCCATCCATGGCATCCCTTAATGCACGATGTACCCTGCAGCTGGCAATACATCTCTTTAGTCCCTTATTCTGGCTAGACGGGAAGCCTGATTGGGCCCTACCAGGTCAATCAGCTGGTCATGCATTGGCTAGGGTCAAGTGGGCACTGAGGGGCCTGGTGGCTCCTATTGTTCTGGGGTCACCCTTGCCCAGGTCCCCCAGTGGTTACCCATGTATACTCCCCTGCTACCCCTGAGGTCGCCTGTGGTGTATGGCATCTCCTTGTTGGGCTCCAGGGTGAGCAGGGGGGGGGGGAATGAAGATTTTGTGTTTATTGATGTGGATCCCAGTAATATGCCCGACCTGCCTCTCTCCCAGACCTAAGTGTGTCTTCTCGGCCTTCACTTATAGACACTCCAGAGCCCTTTCAGGTTCCACATGGCTCCATGGGGGATTCGGCATCCCCTGCCTTGCCTCCCCGGTCCAGTGGCTCCCATAACAAGGGTCGCAGGTGGGGGACAAGGAGTGTACCTGGCCCTCAGGGCCCCATGTTGGAGATTCAGATAATTTTTTTTTATTGCTCCTCCTCCTGCAGCTTTTGTCAAGTTCATAGTCGTTCGTGGCCCTGCTGGGGTGGACCTCCAAAGGTACAATAATCTTCACACACATCGAGAACTTGTCACTGCTTGTGGTTCGGCCCCTAAAGTGGTTCCACAGGCTGATGGGAGTTTGTTGGTGGAGGTGTCTGACCCTTCTCAGAGTGTGGCCGTTCTATTTTTGTCCATACTTTCCAGTCAGTGGCTTACATGTTTCCTCCACGCTTCGTTGAATCATTCTTGTGGCATTGTGTATGCTAACGAATTGCTGATCTATGATGAGGCACGCCTTGTTGAAGAGTTGTCAGCCCAGAATGTGATAAAGGTTGAGAGGATTAAGAAGATGATTGGTGACCTTGTGCCAACTCCATCCTTCATTGTGACTTTTGATTTATTGAGCCTCCCTGCCGTTCTTAACGCTGCATGGTACCAGTACAGAGTTAGGTCCTATGTCCCTATGCCTTGTAGATGTTTCCACTGCCAGCGCTTGGGTCATATTGGTCGAACTTGTAGGCACCTTGCCTGGACCTCCCAGCAGTCTGTGTGTCGTGTGGTTTTGATGTTCATGAGGATGTGAAATGCACTGATCCTGTATCTTGTGTCAATTGTGGTGGTGAGCACGCTGCTTCTTCTAAATCTTGTGATCGTTACAAAATGGTGCATGAAATTCTGTCTCTCAAAGCCACGGAGAGGCTGAGTTTTACCGATGCTAAGGACCATGTCATGTCTATGTATGTCTGCGCTGGTGTGTCCTTTGCTTCTATTCTTCTAGGTCAAAGCCCGCTGTGCACCGTCGTGGAGCCTCTGCTCCTCATTCTGACCTTCCTCCTCGTCCCTTGTCAGATACTTGACGTCCTACTTCTCCTCCTCGTAGTCTCCCAAGGACTCATGTACCTTCGCAGCCTGCATCCCGTCCGGCTGCTGCTCCTGTACCAGCTGTTACTTCTGTACCAGCTGCCACTACTGTACCAGCTGACACTCATGTATCGGCTGCTACTCCCTCACCAACTGCTGCTCCTGTACCATCTGCTAGCTCTGTCATTGGTGATCAGTCTTCTCTTCAGTGTGCCTCTACAGTTTCTAGTGTTCTGAGTTCTGGTGTAGAGATGGAGGTTGCATCTGCCAACCTCAAACGGGTGAGGAGTGAGGAGTCTTTGGGTAACTCCCTTCCTTCTAAGGTTCAAACTTCTGTACTGCATGAGGATTCTGAGGGGGCTCTTCGCCCAACAACCCGGCCAGTGGTGACATCTAAGTCATTGGGTGTTCATGATGGTCATTCTAGGATTCCAGTCCCTGTCTCTTGCTCAGGTGTGGGGGGGTCTGGGTCTTTAGATACTCAAAGGCCTTGGTTGCTTGCTCCCTCTGATCCATCACCCAGCAGCCAACCTTTGGTTGATTTGGTTGGGATGGGTTCGGTTGGCCCCAAGGTGCTAGCTGGACCCCCAAATGGGTCTGCAGATGGGGCGAATGGGTCTTCCAGGAAGGTCTCTGTGTCTCGGGCTTGTTCTGGCGATGGGTGGGACATGTCTCAGAGTAAAGGTCCTTCCACCCATGGAAACTCTAAATCCTTATTGTCTTCTCGGTTGGTGAGGCAGAGCTCCACGCCTAGGAAGAAGGGCTTTCACACCCTTCCCAACAAGGTTGCTACACAGCCTTGGTGTTTCTCAATTCATATTATTTAATACTAATCAGAATGGCTCAATCAGTACCAATCTGTCTTCAGTGCAATTGTAGAGGCACCACGACAAACTAGGAGGAATTGCAGTTATTACTCTTTGCTCTGAGCCCGCTCTGTGTCTGTCTCCAGGAGACAATGGTGGAGGATAGACCGTTTCCTTCTATCAGGGGGTATGAGGTCTTCCATGCATCTCCTCCTGATGGTCACAGTAGTGGGTGTGCCATTTTGTTCCGATCTGATGTCCCCTTTATTTCCTTTGCAACACAGTCTCCCCTTCAAGTTCTAGCAGTACAGATGCATATTGGGAGGTGCTATACCATCTGTTGTCCATACCTTCCACCTCCCGTTCCTGTTATGCGTGCTGATCTGGAGACCCTTATCAGTCAACTTTCACCCTCTTTTCTACTCCTTGGTGACCTTAATGGCCGCCATCCTTTGTGGGGTGACTCACTTTCAAATCCCCGGGGTGATCTTCTTGCCTCTTTGGTTGGGAAATTAGATTTGGTTGTCTTAAACGATGGGAGGCCAACCCATTTTCATGTTCAGACTGGCATGTATTCTGTCATTGACCTTACCATCACTTCCTCTGATTGCGCCCTTGATTTTTCTTGGGAGGTTGTGGATGATCTGCATGGTAGTGACCTTATCCTGTGTTGGTCCAAACTACTCACTCTGTTCCTGCATCACATGTGCCACGCTGGTGTCTGGATCGTGCTGATTGGTCTCTCTTCGAGGAACTATGTGTACTTGCCTACAAGGTTACTGATTTTTCAACTATCGATGATGCCCAATGTTATTTTACCAAGACTTTTCTCAGCAGGGGTTCATTCCATCCCACGGACTTCTGGTGTTTTTCCCAGAGACCTGTGCCATGGTGGAATGATGACTGCTCTATAGCAAAAGGAGTTTATGGGGCTATATAATATCATTTTCAATAATATCTGCAATATAAACTAAGCCTTAAAAAAGGGTCCCAGGGGAATTAACCAGCAATGATGCAACCTCGGACAACACCAAAAAAGTGTAGAGAAACGAAGAAAAACAAACTATAGAAAATCAGTATACACACACACACACACACACACACACACACACACACACACACACACAAATACAGTAAGATCGCATAACAAACAAATGAAAACAGGTGTGTTACTGCAAATACCCCAATACAACATAAACTCCTTCTATAAGTGAAACAAAGAGCAAGTTATTGTCCTCCACGAGCCAGTGGCAAGGCACATCATCACTATCATCGACCCCAGCATGACCGGATTAGCGATGCCAGGACTGCAGTTACTACAATATTACTGCAATTACTACAATTATGTAATGAAGTTGAGTGGTATATGAGGGAGGCGGGTGAGTTGGGGGGAGGGTAGTCAAAAGGTGGGTGACAGAGCGACTTGGAGGCGTTTTGTCTGCGGCCACCCTTTGCCGGATTAGGGCATCGGGCTATAGATAGATAAATAGATGTAATGACAAGCGATTGCATTATAATATAGTTGTAACAACTGTTTAACTACAAACTATTTGTAACAATTACAATACAATTATGTACAATACAATTATTGTGTATCAATTCCTACAATGCTAGTACAATTCTGTATTACTACAATGTTACTACAATATTACTACAATGATAATACAATTATATTACAGTTGCTACAGTTATGTAACTACAAACGATATGTAATAATTATAATACTATTATGTACAATAAAAATACAATTATGTAACAATTCATACAGTGTTACTACAATTCTGTATTACCAGAATCATCATACAAGTTAGGTGAAATATTAGACATTACTAAAGGGATAACTCCATATGTAATGTAATGACCTAACAGTATTACCATTGCAGTATTATATGCATATGTCTGTTATACATACACATTTTACAATACGTTATACACTATTTTATAATCAATTTATCTATAATGCATTTGCTCCATTATGTATACAATTTGTTAAAATGTATTATGTTTCTAGAATATTATTAGATCAGTACAATATTATCGTGAATATTACGTCTATACAGTATTATAATCAATCTTATGTATTAATAGATTAGAATGTGTCACTTATAATGCTGTTGGAGGATCGCCAGCTGGCGTGACCGAGTGATGTCAGGACTCCATATTATAATAATACACCTCATAGCATGATAGATAAATAGATAGATAGATAGACAGTGTAATAGATAGCATAGGAACACCAATTAAGGCTAGGTGCGGGAACAGGAAATATGTCAGCATGAGTTCAACAAGATGTAACCAAGAGAATGCCAGTGGGCACCGGAAGCACTACATACACACAAGCTTCTGGAACCCACACCTACCTGTACGTTTTACACACGTGACACTAGCCCTCCTTGGGCAGGATGAGAGAGTTAGAGAGCAGAAAGGGGCTAGCCATAGAACCGAAAGGTTGTACAGAGAGGGAGAGAGAGAGAAGGGGTCTAGCGAAACAAGTCTGGGAGGTAATAGCGGGACTTATCTTTATACTTAACTCATGTGTGAGAGACTTTAGTTAATCTTTCCAAGACAAATAAAGTTATACATAGTCCCATACTCATCTTTACCTCTCTTGTCATTGCATGAGAATGCGAACTAAGGTTATCTACTTACAAACCTACTCACATATAATTACCGCTCATCCAAGAGTATAACTTACGCATAACTGATCTACATAACCTCACTACAAGAACCTATGAAGTTTATACAAGATCGGTATTTTGCCAATCATGATGTTATTCAAAAAATACAGTTTTGCAAAGCACGTGCTTACTATAGGTGGGTCATGAAGAATGCTCGCCATAACTCATGGAGGTCGTATGTTTCTACAGTTACATCCTCTACTCCAATGCCTATGGTGTGGAAAAAGGTACGCAAGATTTCTGGTAGGTTCTCCCCCCCCCTCCCCATGGGTGTTGTGACTTCACGGAAATCTTGTGTCTGCACCGGACACAGTAGTCTCTGCTCTTGCAAATCAGTTTTGTGCTATCTCAAAAAAGGATCCTTCTTAGCCATTTGCTAGCTTTCATAGGAATCAGGAGAGCCTGGGTCTTGACTTTCACTCTTGTGGCAGAGAGCCATATAATTTAGACTTCAGCCTCCATGAGCTGCATGCTGCCCTCTTGGAGTGTTGTGACACTGCTCCTGGGCCTGACAACATTCCATACGCTCTGCTCCGTTATCTGCTAGCTGAATCAATACAGTTTTTATTAGACCTTTTTAACAGGCCCCCCTGTGGCGGGGGGGACACAACCTGGCCGCACTATGGGGTGGTACTACTACTCTGCGGCCAGGTTGTGTTAGGAAGAATACTGCCACCGTATTCCCTGCGTGTCGTAAAAGGCGACTAAAAGGGGCGGGGTGAGGGGACTAGGGACCCCCTCCTCTGTTTTTTAGTTCCTAAAAAGAGACAGGCCAGAGAAAGGGATGGGGGATGGAGTTATCCCCGTACCCTGAAGATTGGGTCTATAAATGTGCGTGGATGTAGTACAATTGAGGCTAAAAGGGAGGAGATTGGGAGAATGTTTGTGAGAAGAAAGTTGGATGTGTTAGCTTTGAGTGAAACGAAGATGAAAGGGAAGGGGGAATCTATGTTTGGAAGTGTGAATGGAAGATTGTCAGGTGTTGATAGAGGAAGGGCAAGAGAAGGTGTGGCCTTGTTAGTGAGTCCGGAAGTACAGCAGTGCGTGATTGAATGGAAGGAGGTGTCATCGAGACTGATGTGGGTGAAAGCGAAATTTGAACGTGAGCTGTGGGTGTTTGCGAGTGCATATGGGCCTGGTAGTGAAAGGGATGAACAAGAGAGGGAGTCTTTCTGGAATGATGTTGATGAGTGTCTGCAGAGTTTTGGAGCGAATGTGAATGTGGTAATGATGGGAGATCTGAATGCTAGAGTGGGAAATGTAGCAGTTGAAGGCGTAGTTAGTATGCATGGTGTGCCTGGAAGAAATGAAAATGGGGAACGAATGATAGCGATGTGTGTTGAGCGAGAGATGGTGATTGGGAATACGCTGTTTGAGAAGAAAGATATTTATAAGTATACATGGGTGAGACAGGAGGGTGGAAGGGTTGTTGATAGAGCCTTGATGGACTATGTGGTTGTGTCTAGGAATGTAATAGGAAGATTGTTGGATGTGAGAGTTCTGAGAGGGGAGGGTGGAGGTATGTCTGACCACTACCTAGTGGAGGGAAAGTTAAGAGTAGGTAAGAGATGGGTGAGAGCTAGGAGGGTTAGGTGTGGCAGGGAGGTTTTGAAAGTGAGTGAGTTGGATAAAAGAGAGAAAAAGATAGAGTATCAGGAGAAATTGAAAGATTAGTGGAACGCAGTGAAAGATCGGGAAAATGGCAGCGTGGAGGAGGAATGGCAGTTGTTTAAGAGTGCTGTGGTGGGGCATGCAGAAGAGGTGTGTGGTGTGAGACGTGTGGGTGGTGGTGTAAGAAAAGGAAGTGAATGGTGGTGCGAGGAAGTAAGTAAGGCTGTGGCTGAGAAGAGACGTGCATATGAAGTGTGGCTGCAGAGGAAGGATGAGATGCCATATGAAAGGTATAAGGAAAAGAGGAATAGAGCGAGAAGGGCTGTGCGTGACGCTAAAGTGGCAGCAGATGAGAGGTGGGGTAGGCGGCTGACAGAGAATTTTCAACAGAATAACAAAATGTTTTGGAAGGAGGTGAAAAGGGTGCGAAAGGGAGAGTCTGGGAAGGAAGAACGAGTAAAAGCAGAGGATGGAAGGATGTTAATTGAGATGGATACAGTAAGGAAGAGATGGGCAGAGTATTTTGAAAGATTGTTAAATGTAGAGGAGGAAAGGGTGGCTGAGATTGTGGCAGATAGAAGGGTGCAAGGAATAAATGTGTTGGGAGAGTTGATTGATTCTTTGATCACGAAGGAGGAAGTGGAGAAGGCAGTAAAGGAGATGAAAACAGGGAAAGCTGCAGGTATGGATGGGTGTGCTGTGGAATGCCTGAAGGGTGGTGGAGTGACTATTGTTGACTGGTTAGTAAGATTATTGAATGTGTGCTTTGAGAAAGGTATGGTGCCAATTGACTGGGCAAGTGCTTGTGTGGTCCCGTTGTATAAAGGCAAGGGTGATAAGTATGAATGTACTAGCTTTAGGGGTATAAGTCTGTTGAGTGTTGTAGGTAAAGTGTATGGTAGAGTGTTAATTATGAGAGTTAGAGAGGGTACAGAGGGAGTGATTAGTGATGAGCAGTGTGGGTTTAGGAGAGGGAGGGGATGCGTTGATCAGGTGTTTGCTGTGAGACAAGTGTGTGAAAAGTATTTAGCGAAAGGCAAGGATGTGTTTTGGGCATTTATGGATTTAGAGAAAGCGTATGATAGAATTGATAGGGAGGCTTTGTGGACTGTTTTAAGATTGAATGGACTTGATGGTAGGTAACTAAAAGGGGTGAAAAGTTTTTATGTAAATAGTAGAGCGTGTGTAAGAGTGGGAAATGCTGTGAGTGATTGGTTTCCCGTGAGAGTGGGGCTGCGACAGGGATGTGTGATGTCGCCTTGGTTGTTTAATATTTACATGGATGGTGTTGTAAGGGAGGTGAATGCAAGAGTTTTAGGTGGTCTGAGTCTGGTAAATGTTGATGGAGGAGAGTGGAATCTGAAGCAGCTGCTGTTTGCAGATGATACTGCACTGGTGACTCATTCAGAGGAGAGATTGAGACAGTTGGTAGAGGAGTTTGGAAGGGTGTGTGAAAGGAGGAAATTGAAAGTAAATGAGAATAAGAGTAAAGTGATGAAGTGTACGAGGTTGATAGATGGTAGGGGGATGAATATAGTTTTGAATGGTGAGTTGCTTGAGGAGGTAGATTGTTTTAAATATCTAGGGTCACATGTTGCTGTGGATGGAAGAATAGATGCAGAAGTGAAGTTTAGAATAAATGAAGTAGGAAAGGTGCTGGGAGGAATGAAAAAAGTGTTTAAATGTCGTTCGCTTAGAATGGATGTAAAGAGAAGGCTGTATGAGGGTGTTGTGGTACCGACTGCATTATATGAGGCTGAAACATGGAATATGGGTGTAGCAGAGAGGAAAAGTTTGAATGTAATGGAGATGAGATGTCTGAGGAGTATGTGTGGAGTGACGCGTATGGATCGGGTGCGAAATGATGAAGTGCGAAGGAGAACTGGAGTTGTTTGGGAGATGGCTCGTAGAGTTGAGCAGAGGGTGTTGCAATGGTTTGGGAATATGGAGAGAATGGATAATGAGCGATTGGTGAAAAAGATAACTAGATCTGATGTGAGAGGTGTAAGACTGAGAGGAAGACCACGAATAGGATGGATGGACAGTGTGAAGAGAGCGCTGGATGCGAGAGGGATGTCTGTTGAGCAAGGAAGAGTGGCTGTGCGTGACAGAAATAAATGGAGAGAAATTGTGAATGAATAAGTGATGACGCAGCCCTGAGGGGATATTCTCCCGCATTTGGTCTGATCAGCTAGTCAGGTCAGGTGCGGGTAAGGGGATGGGTCTGTTATGATGTGGCAGGGGTAAACCAGTTCTGCTGTCGGGCCCTGCTGTGGATGTCACTGATTGCATTGCGCAGTTGACCCTTGTGCGGTGTGATGCGGTGAGGATCTGTCCGTTCTCCCCTTTGGGGCTAAGATGCGAATGAATGTGTTTGAATGGATGAGTAAATGGAGAGTGAGTCGTCCTGTCTCGGCTACCTCCCTTTCCTTGGGGGAAGCAGCCTAGGTATATAGATAGATAGATAGATAGATTTTTAACAGGGTTTGGAGTGCAGGCTCTATTCCCAACAGTTGAAAGTTGGGTATTTTCCTCCCCATTCCAAAGCCTAGTAAGGACCATTCCCATGTCTCCAACTATCGCCCTATTAGTTTAACATCGTGCATGTGCAAGCTATTTGAAAAGATGGTCAATGTCAGACTTGTGTGGTTTCTAGAGAAGAGTTGCTTTCCCTCTCCTTCACAGAGTGGCATCCGTAAATTACCGTGTACTTTGGACAACCTTATCAGGCTCAAAGCATCTATCTGTGAAGCTTTTACCTCTAAGCAACATCTTGTGGCTGTGTTCTTTGACCTTGAGAAGGCTTATGACACTGCCTGGCACCATGGCATCCTCTAACAACTTCATGCCTTTGGTTAACGTGTCGCCTGTCCATTTTGCTTGGAGACTTCTTGACTGATCGTGTGTTTTGGGTCCATGTGGGTTCTACCCTCTCTGCGCCACCATGCCAGGAGGGTGTCCCACAGGGGAGTGTCTTAAGTGTTTCCCTGTTTGCAGTGGCCATTAATGGTATTCTTGACACTGTGCCTGCTGGGGCATCCTCATCCCTTTATGTAGATGATTTAGCTATATGGTTTTCTGGCTCCCGCATGTCTGCTATTGAGCGGCATATGCAACTTGCCTTGGACAAGATTTCTGCCTGGGCCACTTCCTAGTGTTACTGGTTTTCCCCTTTTAAGACTGTAGCTGTGCACTTTTGTAGGATGAGAAGGGTACACCCGGACCCTGATCTCCAACTTTGTGGCAGGAGACTCCGTCGTGTGGCAGAGACGAAATTCTTGGGTCTGACGTTTGACTGCCGTTTGGCTTGGGTTTCACACTTGGCAAATCTTAAAACATCATGTATGAAGGCTCTCAATCTTTTGAGGGTTATGTCCCATACCTTGTGCGGTGCTGATTAGTGGACACTCTTGCATTTATTTCAGGTTTTTGTAATCTCCAAGCTGTCATATGGCTACGAGGTCTACTCCTCTGCCACAGAGTCCAGACTAAAAAACTCTAGATGCTGTCTGTCATGCTGGTTTTCACCTTGCAACTGGAGCTTTTCGGTCGTCTCCGATTCCCACCTTGTTGGTGGGAGTTGGTGTGCCTCCCTAAGATATACTATGTCAATCGGTTGCAGCACGGTGCTGGCTCCAGATTCGTCGCCTTCCAGACTCACTTGTCTGTGAGTGTGTGATGCAACAGTCCTGTTTTTTGTTTTATAGTAGACACCCTTGCATGCCTTGTCCATTTGGTTATAGGGTTCGGGATATCATGGGGGAGTTTGGTTTGTCGGCAGTACCTGTCAGTCCTGTTCGGCTCCTGAGGGTTGCATCATGGATCTTGCCCAAGGTAACTTTCTGCAGGTTTTTTGCAGGCTCAGAGGATTCTGTCACTCCTCAGTGTCTTTTACAGTCATTTTTAGAACATTCTTCTAGTCGTGGTGGTTCTGTGCCTGTGTATACTGATGGTTTTAAATCTGCCTCTGGTGTTGGTTTTGGAGTGGTGTTTCCCAATTTTAGCCTTGGAGGTAGTCTTACTTTGGCTGCCTCAGTTTTTATTGCAGAGTTATCAGCTATCGTTTTAGCCCTGAAGTTGGTGTTTGTTCACCGTAGCAATTATTTTACTATTTTTAGCGACTCTCAAGGGGCGCTTTTGGCCCTGGACTCTTTTGATCCTTCCCACACTATAGTTTTAGCTATTTTAGAGTGGCTGTTCCTCATTCGTCGTCGAGAAAAGTGAGTGGATTTCTGCTGGGTTCCTGCACATGTTGGTGTCATAGGTAATGAAAGGGTAGATACACTACCTAAGGCTACGGCTTTGTGACCTGTACGTGCTCCTTGTCCTCTACCTGCTACTGATTTACACGCTCCACTATTGTCTGCTGTTCGTGCTTGTTGGCAGTTGAGGTGGGATAGCGTTCCTGTCAGCAAGCTAAAGGAAGTCACCAAGTTCATCTCTCAGAGAGTTTGTTTTACAATGCCTTAAAAATTAGAGACTGTTCTGGCTCGCCTTCGCATTTGACATACCAAGCTCACACATGAGTTCCTCATGTGTGGAGGTGTGCAGCCATTCTGTGATGACTGTTTGGTTCCTCTTACTGTCAGGCATTTGCTGGTTCAGTGTCCCAGTTTGGGCGACTTACATCGAAGGATGCTATTTAGGCACCAAAGGAAGGGTGGTGATTACTGTCTCACTTCGATGCTTGGGGGAGAGCCTGGTACCCCTAGGGACGATGTGCTTTTATTTCTGAAGGAGACTGGCCTCCTTCACCTTTTATGATTGCATTGTTTTTACTTTGATGTCTAGTTTTCAATATGGAGTTTTGATTTTTAATGTTTTTTCTTTATGTTTCTACTGCTTATATTTTTTGCTTATACAGCACTATATGACCTTGTTGGAGTGCCATGTGTTCTATTGATCAATCAATCAATCATTTTCAAGCATTTCGCCCTCTAAACTTCCATCCTTACTCATCACACTACTCAAGTACTTAAATGCACTCACATTTTCCATTTCCTCCTCATCCAACCTCACTCTGTAGTGCCAGCGAGTCAGGTTAGGATATACTGTCATATAGGTAATTTAGTAGTTAAGAACAATTTTGTATAAGTAAGGATAATTGTAATCTAGTATAAGTGTAATTTAGTATAGGTATGGTATAAGTGTGATTTCTTGTATTGTAGAGATAAGATAGTCGGTAAACATCCATGTATCACGTAATTCGAGTGAAGTATTGCATCAGCCGATCAAACCTACCCCCCTCCATAAAACACGCTGTTAACAAAGGTTTGGCGAACATTAATATTAGTCGAGACTTCATAGTCTTCGGTTTGAGTAAATTCAAAGATATCCTTTAGTCCTAATCCATTTCAGTGATGGAAACATTAAGAATACAAGAAAGGGAGAAGCAGTTCATAATATCCTATTTGATGTTAATCTTGAATTTTTGATCGTGGTGTACATACCCCGAGACTAGTTTAACCCCCCCCATCCCGACCACTTTCTCACCAATGGTACCCCCAATCCCGACCATTTTTGGACCCAATTTTTTTTTGCTAAAACTTTCGCTTTTGGTCAGAAACAATGGTCAGTCACAAAGAAATTGTTCCCCGGGGTCCATAATTGCCTTAAACAGGTATGCCTTGGTCACACCTGGCACCGTGTTCTCTGTAGGTGGTCTGAGCCTCTAACGTTTTCTATGGTATTATAAGTCTGGGAAACCAATGAAAGTAAGTAGATATGTATTTATTACAAACATAAAAACATGTGATAAGAGAATAAATTGGATTTTATACAAAAATAGAGCAGAAATAAGCATTGTACCATCGTGCGAAATAAGCAAAATCGGGCAGACTGGTCACGATGAATCGCTAACATTCGAAAATCATGATACATATCATTTTTTTTTTACTTACATAATACTTCTACAATAACATTATACCATTTTACATTTTATTGAACTGTTTTTACGTATTCACAGGCCTTTCGATAACATTTAGCATAATGTTAGCGCTTATTTACGTAGTGAGTGAACTCGCTGTGACTGTTGGTTCAACTCGTATTGTGTTTTTTCTACTTACATAATACTTCCCTAATAACATTATACGCTTTCAACTTTATAGAACTGTTTTGAGATAATTTCAGGCCTTACGTAAATATTTAGCGTAATAATAGCGCATAATAACACACACGGTGAAGTCGCTATGACTACTATTTCAACTTACAACCTATTTTTGTACTTCTATAATAATTCTCCACTAACATTGCACATGTTTACACTTGATATAATTGATATCACATAATTTCAGACCTTACGATTCAACTGAGTGTCATATTAGCGCGTACTTACACAGTGAGTGTTATCGCGATATCATTTGTTTCATCTTACACTAGTATTCAACTTATAAATTACCTTACTACTAACATTACAACAAATTCCACTTTATATAATTCTTATCACATACTTACTGACCAGAATGTTTTACTGAGCGTAATATTTTCGCAGATTTACACAGTGGGTGTACTCGTGACATCAATTATTACAACTTACACTATTTTTCAACTTATACGTTTTATTCATGCTAACATTACACCCGTTTCCACTTTATATTCTTGCTATCACATATTTACTGACCAGAGTGTTATACTGAGAGTCATATTTTCGCAGATTTATACAGTGGGTGTAGTTTTCATATCACTTCGTTCAACTTACACTCTTTCTCAACTTATACATTACTTTCCTGCAAACATTACACCCGTTTCAAGTTTATATAAGACTTGGCACATACTGAGTGGCCTTACCATTATACTGAGCGTCATATCGCCATCCCACACAGTTTCAGTAGTGTAGGAAGTTATGGTACTCTCTGAAACATGGATGAAGGCACAACGCAACATTGGTGGTGGTGGGGGAGGTGGAGAGTGGCGCCTTTCATCACTCGCACTTCTCTTCCCTCTCCCTTTTCCTTTACCCTTTCCCTTCCCTTTCCTTCCTTTTCCCACATCCTGGGGCTGTGTGGAGGAAGTTTGGGAATATTGTATGGCCAAAGACGTGCTGGGGAGTGGCTCCACCTCCTCTCCCCTAGGCCTACGTGCACCACGTGCTCGTGCTGCCTCCCTCACACCACTTCCCTTTCACCCCGCACTCCCACCACACCACTTTCGCCTTCCCCAGACAAAACACTAGGCCCTACTTTATTTGCCTTCTCGCCCCACCTTCTGATCCTCGGGGTGAGATTTTTTCCTTCCCCAACCACGAGGCAACATCACGTCCTAAGCCGCCGTCATCGTCATCGTCCTCATCCTCGTCCTCATCAGAATCTCTCTCTAGGGGATGGAGAGAGGTCCATGCAGGTGTTTTGGGTGCAGGCTGGCCTTCCCTTGCCTTACGATACGTGACATACCGCTTTTTCCGGGACGAAGGGACCTCCTCATCACTGCTTGTTATTTCCTCCTCAGGCTGCACATAATCTCGATCCACCACATCATCATCAAGTGGAGAATCACTATCTCCAGTGGAGGCATCCAGGGCGGATTGTATTTCGTCGTATGAGAGACCTTTACGCGCCATGTCTGACCTGGGTCACTGCTAACAGGTGAGTGACCGAGACAAGGGCGAGCGCAGGTCACGCGGGGTCTTGGACGCTGCCCGCCTGGGGGCAGGTAGGGGAGGTTTGGGTACGTGGGCGAATCGAAAATCTCTTGCGAATTTTGAAAATTGTGGAAATTATGAACCTTGCAATTGCAGGACGTTGAAGTACGTCAACGGGATTGGCAGTGACATAATGTGAGGACGTGGAAGTACATCGACGGGACGCCGCGGGTTAAGTGACAAAATAACATCCAAACGTCATTACAAAAACTTAATATTAAGTGATGAGATCATTATCAACAGTATTTAAATTTTCACCATCGTCGGATAATCTTTGTGAGATACTATAAACCCTAAAAAGGTAATCACAAAGTAAGTGATACGAAACATAGTTGTTAGAGAATAATAGTAACTGGGGAGTTGACATCTTCAGATATAATCGGACAAGTTCCCCTAGTCTATATAAGACCATAGCATGCTTCATGTGCGTGACTCTACGATCATATCTCATCCCGTTCGCAGGTTAGTGATAAACTTCCTTATATGTATCCCCCCCCCCCAGTTACTTCTACATCGTGAGTTGTGGAGATAGAATGATTAATAATTGTGTTCAATAGCAAAATTCTAGTTGGTGACTCTACGCTCATCTCTCATCCCATTTGCAGATCTCAGCACCGATCAAGTCCTAGTCTGCCCGCCACATCATCACACTTACATACTTTACATTCACCTCCCCCCCTTTTTTGTTTAGGCCAAAATCTAGATATAGCTGTTCGTTATCATAGGTTGAGAAGTTTCTTTATCATAATTCATGAATGGAACAATGTAATCAGAGTGGATTTAACTGATATAAACTTACTCTTTAGTTCTTAGAAATTTGTAAGCATTAAGTCTGTTGTAACTTCTGAATTTTTTTGTTGTTAATCTGAACTGGGTGGTTATGAACATGTCTCATTTTTAGTAAGAAAGTGGAGTTTCACATTGTTTAGTATCGACCCTCCCCGAGTCCACCAGTGACCAAGAAGGACGACTCCTGATATAACCAACAGATCAGTCTAATTAAGACATTGTCAGAGGAAACAGTAACCAGAGAATTGAGTAAATTGAGTTTTGAACATCTGAGGTATAATTAAAAAGAATGTAACATCTTATTTCGGTTTTCTCCAACTACCTTCTCTAATAAGCATGATGTAGGCGGCCCGCAAGGTGTACTAGGAGAGTATATGGACTCGTGAATCTGAGCCAACCTAACCTCACGCTACCCTCTTCAGTGAAAATTCGAACTGTTGGGACACATTTCGGTTAATTGTACCTATTACGGAGTAAGGAAATTAACCCACACCAATTAGTTTTCGATTTCACACTCAAAATAGGCTCGATATCTTTATGGCAGTCACGTTGGTAATTTAAAAAGGGTATTTGAAGGTCATTCCACTGGTGGCTTAACCATAAAAAAGATCACGCTACCCCCCCATTCCCCATAATATATAATAAATTCAGAGTGATAAATTGGTGCCATGTACATTCACTGACTTCACCTCTCTCGAAGACCATAACTTTTCCCTACATTCACTCTTAGTTTCTGTTTCTTACATACTCTCCCAAACTCATCCATCAAGCCGTGCAGCTCCCCTTCGTCAACACAGTATCATTTGCAAACAACAGTACAGGGAGTTTCCAAATACTGCCCTCTTTCATTAGGGCTGCTCCAACACCCACTGCCCTACCTTGTATCTCTTTTATAACCCCATCCGTATACAGATTGAACAACCATGTAGACATGACACATCCTTGTTTCAATCCAACCTTCAAATAGAAAAAATCACTCAGTTCACTATCCACATTCACTGCAGCCTTAGCACCCTCATACATACTCTTCACGGCATTCAACAACTTCCCATCTGCTCCATATATTCTTAATACTTTTACAATCCTTGCTATCCACTCTGTCATATGCTTTCTTCAAATCCATGAAGGCCACATACAACTTCATTCCCATCTCTAGAAACTTTTCAACTAAAGATCTAAGAATGAATATCTGATCTACACAACCTCTTCTCTTCCTAAAACCTCCTTGTTCTTCTCCAACTAATTCCTCTGATATTTCCCTAACTCTGGTAATAAGTATCCTACCATTTACTTTTCCTATTACACTAAGAAGACAAATGCTCCTATGATTACCACATACTTCTTTTTCCCTTTTTCATTTGTACAGGAGAATAATTATACCTGACTTCCAATCCTCCGGGACTCAGGCTAATTTCCACATCTTCCACATCCATTCTACAACCACCTCTCCCCCATGCTTCAGCATTTCACCACACACTCCATCAATTCGTGGGACTTTGCACATTTTGACTTTCTTCATTGCTTCCACAAGTTCCATCCTACTGATTTCTTCCTCTCCTCTCACATCCCTCCGTCTCCCAGCCATTCCCCAGCCACTTATACTCGCATAGTTTTCATTGTCTATATTCAACAATCGTTAAAATGTTCTCTTCATCTACTCACTATTTCTCCCTTATCCACTAGTAATCTACCATTTTTATCTTTCACTCCCCAACTAACTTCTTGGGCATGCTGTCTAACCCTCTTTACCTCTCTCCAGAATATTTTCTTACATACTCTCCATTTTACACTCAAATTCTTTCCAAATTCCTCATCCACTCTTTTCTTACTCTTTCTTACTAATATTTTCGCCTCTCTCTTCCTCTCTACATACAACTCTCTCTTCCTTCTCGCAACTTCTTCCACGCCCCTGTTTCTCATCCACTAATTATATGCCTTCTTCTTTTGTGCCACAGCCTCTCGCACATCTTCATTCCACCATGCTGTTCCCTGCACCTCTTTTCGTCTTCTATTCACCCCACACACCACCTCACATGCTGCACGGATTTCTTCTGTGAATATCTTGCACACACCTTCCACGTCCCCCATCTGCTCCAATCCATATTTACCCCATCGCTCCTCCTCTTCCCTCTTATATTCTGCCTTTTTTCCAACCTCTTGTAACCTTTCCACTCTCCTTGTTTGAGCTACTTCCTCCTGTCCTTCCCTTTTTGTATTTGTCCATTTCTTTTGGACACTGATTCTGATCACCATTTTGTGGTGGTCAGAGAGTCCACACCCCCAACTTCTATATACTCTTGCATCCATTACAGACCTTCTCATCCTGTCCTCCACATATACATAATCAATCATTGGCTTCCGTTCATTCAGCTCACCACCCACCCTTCTCATCACTCAACACATATACCTGTGGATCATTTGTGTCTGGAATTGGCAATCACCAACCCCCTCCCGGCACAAGGTTCACCAAAGCACTGTCATTCTCATCCACTTCTGCAGCCACACACCACTCACCAACTGCTCCATCCACCTTCACATTCCCTACTTCTCCATTCATATCTCCAAGCAAAAACACTCTCCAATTCCTTTCAAACTTTTCCATGAGCACTTCCACATTTGTCCAGAACTCTTCTCTCACTCTGCTTGTACGATCTTGCGTTGGCGCATACACACACACAATCGCCCATATTTGTAGTCCAACTTTCAATCCTACCCAACTGATCCATATTTTCTTGTATTCTCCTTCCATCTTTTACTCACAACAATACACACTCCTCCTTTTGCCATCTCATTATCACCTAATCCCTCTCAAATGTCCCATCCATACTCCCATTCTCTCACACTCTCACCCCACCGTTTAGTTTCAGTTTATCCACATACATCCACTTCCACACCCTCAAGCACCTGGACAATCTCTCTCACTTTCACCTCATCATGCGCACCCCTTACAGTCCATGTAGCTATCCGTACCATGTCCTTTGTTCGGTCCTTAGTTGTCACCTTTTGGTCAGTCCTTGTCTGAGGTTTCCTGTTTGTATTTTTAGTTAGTTGTGTTCCGGGGAGGAGCATTAACCCTCTGCCAACCCACTTGTCACATAGGGAATGAGTGTTGGTTAGTTATAAGGTTACTACCCAGCATTGTAAAATGCTTTCCTGATTTACAGAAAAACATTTGGCTTGCCACTCAATATAGAGATACCCTAAAAACAGAGCAACACTACACTAAGTGGGTGGATGATGGGCCCCCCCACCTGCCACGATCCGACATAATTAAGAGATACATGGACAAATGGTATTCTCACGAGGACACCACTTCATCCTCAAGTGGCAACACATCAGGATATAGTACTGAAATCATGTGTTTGCAGACTACAAGACAGATGAGATGATAATGAAGGACACTGTATACAGAAAGTACACCCTACAGACCCAGAACAACACATTTATCTCATCATCTACTACAAAGCAAAGAAAACAGCCCTACCTCTGCTTTGTAACTGACCCGCCATGACCAAGACACCCCTTCAGGAGGACTATGTCGTTTATCAGCATAGCTGCAACAGTGAGGAGTGTGTACCTCACTCATACATTCGAATGACAAGGACCAGACTATCGAGGTGCCTCACAAGTCACCTACAGAATAGAGCCATCAAGAACCAATGCGCCACCCTACGCAACTCCCTCTTGACACGACAAGAGCTGGATGAGAACAAAATAATCAACACAGAACAAGACCCTACCATCTCTTGTTTCTAGAGGCAATCTTCATTATCACAAAAGAACCTACAGTTAACATACAAGTCGATGATTTCCAAATCCTACCTTCATCAAAACGCCACATGGGCTTAGCCAATGAAGCAGCCAATGAACGATCAGGTTGGCTGATTAGCTCCGCCCACCTGTCTCCAACTGATTCACCTGAATTGTATATGAAAAGCCACCCATGACAGAACCAGACTCCTTGCCTAGCTCTTGTGTTGTAAGGAACTCTGGCAAATTTGCATCTAGCGCTGGACTCTGTCTCATTTATAGAGAAAGAATTTCCGTAATTTAACCTGGTTTTCTGCCTTTGGGGACTTAGTCTCCAGCACTAAAGGGGAATTTTCTCTGTTTCATGCACTTTTGCTGGGACTCTGTCTCACGCTGCCACACATCTGTCTGCCTTTGTGTGAGTGTTAGATGCATCTCATTGTGTGTGTGTGTGTGTGTGTGTGTGTAATTTACCGGGTCGGTCAGGATCACTTGATGGTCGTGATCGTCAGCTTTTTTACCCTCCCGGAAGGGAGCTGAGAGCTCATATAGTCCGATCTAAGGGCAAGGCTGTGACCTTCACACATACACCACCCGTCCCCTTGCTCAAGGGGGACAGTAACCACCCACTTAATCAGTGAAACTTTTCGCAACCTGAGCGAGGCGCGAACTCCCGTCCACCAGTTGGCAAGCAAGAACGTTACCACTGCACCAGCGAGCGGTGTGTGTGTGTGTGTGTGTGTGTGTGTGTGTTTTAACAGCTGCCGTTAGTGTCCCTCAGCTTGGTACGAAGCCGAACCCTGAAAGGGTGCCGTTAGGGCACTTCCATTAGGGGGGACCATTAGGGCCTGGTCATAGGAAGCACTGAGGGCGGCTCTGTTAGAATAGGGAAGACCCGAAAGGGGCTGTGGCAGGGCCTTCTACGTCACCCTTTAGAGGGCAGGGAGCATAGGTTGCCTGTCACTGTAGGGACCTAGCCATTTGTGTGTATGTGTGTGTGTGTGTGTGTGTGTGTGTGTGTGTGTGTTCTCACCTAATTGTTCTTACCTAATTGTATCTTTACAGGAATGAGTCAAGCTCGTACTGTCCCGTGTCTTAAACCATATTTATCGTACATATTCTTTTTGTGAGTTGTTTTGGCATACACTATTTCATTCGGTAGTGCATTCCACTGATCAACTGCTCTATTTGGGAATATAAATTTCCTTACGTCTTTATCACCTCTCCTCTTATGCAGTTTTTTGCAGTGTCCTCTTGCTGATGCTTCCCCATTTGTTAAGTAATCATTTATGCCTATTTTCTCCTTCCCTGATATGCATTTATATAGCATAATCATGTCACCTATTTTCCTTCTCTCCTGTAGTGTTCGTAGATTCATTTTATTTAGTCTTTCTTCGTAGCTTAGATCCCTTAAGCTTGGTACCCATCTTGTAGCGGCTCTTTGAACTTTTTCAATCTTGTCTATTTATTTTTTGAGATGAGGACTCCAGACTACTGATCCATATTCCAGGGTTGGTCTGATGATTGATGTTATTATCATTCTTAGCATGTCTTCATTTATGTATGTGAATGCTATTCTCTTATTTGCAAGTAGTGTATACATGTTCCGTACCTTCTCACTGATGTGGTCAGCCGGAGATAGTCTGTTATTGATAATCACACCTAGGTCCTTCTCTCTTTCTGATCTGTGTAGCGTTTTATTTCCTAACGTATAATCCCAATCAGGTCTTTTTCCACTTTTACCAAACTTGATTACATGACACTTGTCCACATTGAATTCCATTTGCCATGTATTACTCCAATCACGAAGTTTATTTAATTCTTCTTGTAGCTCTTTACAAGAGTCTGTGTTAGTATTTCACCTTTGTATTTTTGCATCATCTACAGTACAAACATTTTTAGATAGCTTTCATTTCCAGTGTTACTGTCTATATCATTTACATACACTAAAAACATGAATGGTGCCAGCACTGAGCCCTGTGGTACTCCACTAGTCACTTCTTCCCATGATGAGTAATTTCCCCTTAGTACTGTTCTCATTTCTCTTTTTATGAGAAAATCTTGAATCCAACAATACAGTTTGCCTCGAATTCCTCCTTGATGGTACAGTTTCCATAAAAGTCTTCGGTGTGGTACTGTGTCAAATGCTTTCTTGAAATCTAAATAGATACTGTCCACCCATCCTTCTCTTTCCTGAGATGTGTCTGTTACTCTGTCATAGTAGCTCAACAGATTAGTAACACATGATTTTCCTTTTCTGAAACCAAACTTCTTTCTGTTATCATATTGTGTTCTTCTAGATGATTTACCCAAGCTTTTCTTACAAGCTTTTCTAATACCTTGCATACAACACTGGTTAGTGATACTGGTTGGTAGTTGAGTGGATTTTGTCTATTTCCTTTCTTGAATAAAGGAACAATGTTTGCTTTCTTCCAAATATCAGGTAGTTTACCTTGACTCAAGGATTTCTTGTGTGTGTGTGTGTGTGTGTGTGTGTGTGTGTGTGTGTGTGTGTGTGTGTGTGTGTGTGTGTCAGTGTGTCTGTGTGCCTGTCCTTTCTGCTTGTGTTCTCTATGAGCATTTGTGTGTGTCTTGCTGTTTGTTAGGGATGAAGGGGTCTGGTATCCCTCACCCTACATGGCCCACGCGTCTCCCGCCCCCTCCACGAGGGCCTGCTACACCCGCTCCTGTTGCCGGGGCAAAGTATGCGCGCCATCTCTCCTCTGAGAGTGCTGTCTCAGTGGTGAGTGACGTGCCTACCACCTCACGATGTACATCTGCTCCTGTGGGGGCGGCTGCTGGTCAGCACTCATCTGCCACAAGCCGTATTTCCTCTACTTCGCCTCGAGTCAAAATGGCACATCATCACGAAGCCATGGAAGAAATCACATCTGCTCCTGTGCAGGCAACTTCCAGGCCTTCCTCCTCTGCTCCGGCTAGTCAGGTCTCGATCGTTCGGCCCGTTGGCCTGCCTCAGCCTCCTGCTCCTTCTGCACCAGATGCTGCCCCAACCAACCATTCTGCTTCCCAGGACGCTGATGGCTTAACCTTAGTGTCCCGTAAAACACAATGTTCAATGTGGGGAAACAGCTCATCCCTGGCTTCCAGCATGGTGGTTCCACGGAGGCCCCCAACAGCTTCTCGCCCCTCCATATCAGTTGTGGCTCCTCTGCCACCCCACTCCGATTTTCCTGCCTTCCAGGTCCCTCGTCAAGAAGGGTACCCTACAAGCTACGACGCAGTCACAGCCCTCGAACGCCACCTGCCCGAACTCAGGGTCACCAACCGATACGGCCGGGATGACTATTGTGAGCTGTGGCAGTGGAAGAGGCATCACCAGTAACGGTTGTGGAGCTGCCTTGGGGCAGTCAGATGACCAAGGCAGTTTTGATGGGATATCCCTGGCACATGCCGGTGGTTATTCGCTACAACACGACCTGGTCGAGGAACCCATGCGTTGTCAAAATCGCCGCACGAGGGACAAGACACAGCAGGGCTGTGTAACACTGCGAGGACCACTTGTCCCATCCCTTGACCTAGGGAACTGGGGGACTATCCGGCTTGGCCCCTTCACACCAGAGCCGCTAAGGTGCTATTGCTGCCAGAGGTTTGGCCACCACAGGGCCAATTGCATCCGCCCCATCATCTGTGGCATATGCAGCGGTGGTCACAATATGTAGCAGTGCCTTGCCAAGTTCAATGCCAAGGAGCTGATCAACTCCCGTTGCCCCAACTGCTTCGGATCGCACCACACGTGGCACCTCAGCTGTCCTGCAAGGGTGAAGCGGGTGACACAGGGGCAAGAGAGGCAGGCTGCCTGGGTCTGGCAGCAACAGTCCACCATTGCCACTTCAGCTCCCCCAGGCACTTTCTTTTGGGGGCAGCAGTGCCATCCCCTTCCGACGAGTCCACTCACTCTGGACGAGGCTACTTTCCCGCCTTGCCTTCCGCTCTTGTCGAGGGACAAACAGAGGTCGAAGTCCACCACTCAGCTCTGTCCTCTCAGGGCCTGCAGATCAGTCCTTCCCCCAGTCCCCCCTGCCTCCCACCCAGGTGACTCGATTCTTCTCTCTGGAGGAGATGAATACATTGGCCTCCATGATTGTGGTAGCAGTCACAGAGAGTGTAGTGGTGGCCCTAGAGGTACAGCTGAACTCTGCCCCCATTCTCATCTCTGTCGACAGCATTGTGGGCGACGCACTCGAGCAGAAGCAGCAGCTGTGCACACCTCCTCTCCCTCGGCGGGCGGCCAGATCGGCTCGTTGGGACAGGACCCAATCCCCTGCTGCACCAACCCCAGCCTCCCTGGCACCTTGCCCTCCTCTTCCATCATCAGAGCCTCAGCTGACACAGGAGGAAGCCGTGATGGTGGCCGTGACACGGGCTCCCCTTGAAGGCAACGGGCAGCTGCCTTCTCCTACAAGTGAGCTGCAGCCTCCCACCTCACAATCATCCAATGGAATTGGCTAGGGGTCAGGGCCAAGTTTCCCCTGTTGCAAGAGGTGGTGACCAGAGACCAGCCGCAGGTGTTCCTTCTCCAGGAGACACTGCTACCTACTGGTGCCACCTTCTGCCTCCTGGGCTACACCACCCATCTCCTCTCATATGTTCGCGGTGTCACACGGGGATGTGCCATCCTGGTTCAGGACCACATTGCGTGCACAGACTGTGACCCCCCTCCTTTCTGTGGACCTGATGTGGAGGTTCAGGCCATCGTCCTCCATCTGGCAACGTCGTTCCTAGCGGTATATAATGTATATTGAGGTCATGGAAGCACCCTGGAAATGGGAGACTTGTTCTCCCAGGCTGCCAGGGGTGCTATGTATGTTGGGGGTGACTTCAACGCCCACCACGCCTTTCTATCTTCGGCTCTTCCATCCAATGAAGCAGGGCAGCACACCTTTTTCGTTCTGGAGGAGATGGGTGGTGTCTCCCTATTAAATGATGTGGCAGTGCCCACCCATATGGGGGGAGGTCGCCTTGACCTCTATTTTGTCTCAGCCTCTCTCGCGGGCCTGGCTACATGGTCAATCCACCCCCACCTTGTGAGTGACTGCTTTGCCCTTGCTATTGGCCTGCCTCTCACCCCTCTCCTGCCCCCCTTGCCCCCCCACGATGGTGGAACCTATGCAGAGCAGATTGGGCAGTCTTTACGACATCTCCTCCTGCCTCAGACCTCGAGAGCCAAGCAGATCAGGTGGCCAGTATTTTTTCACAGGCTGCCTCTCTTGCCATCCTATTGCAGTGTCGCTCGGCAAGGTGCTACCAACACGGCTGGTTCTACTGCGATAGTGTTAAGAAATTGAACCAGAGGCTCAGTGCGGCGCGCAAGCAGTACTGTAGGTGCTGTACAGTCGTGGTCATAAATAATCACCTATTCTCCAGTACCCCGTGCCTCAGGCTGCCTCATTTATGCGCGACAAGTCACAATGGAGCAAGAGGGGCTGAGAGGGAGGGGCCAGAGAGAGAAGGGAAGGGGGGGAGGGGGGACGAGTGATGGTGTGGGGGTGAACTGAGGGAGGGGAGGGAAAATGAATGCGAGGTGGTGGTCATATTATTTGTCTATTTTCTTTCATTCAGGACATGATATATGTGAATTAATATTCGGTAGATAATGATGCATTTCATCTTATTACCGGCGTCAGATAACAAGCTTTAGATAGGTGGTGATATCAAGGGCTAGCTCGTGTGGGAAATATACTGACGTGACATCAAATATATATTAGTGCTGAGCCCTATATTTCTGTTTATCAGTATATTTTGAATTCGGACGCAGAATGGAATCTGGATGGCTTTGACTTCCTTGATGTTTAAGAAACGTCCTTTACCGTTAGATGTAATTAATTTTGAAACTAAATATCATGTGCAACCTGTAACATGGCTGTGTCCACAGTAAATATGATCATCCTCTTCGTATACACTCCCTCAATACAGCCACCATCATGTCAACTATTTTATGGCATCTCTATACGAAAAGGCTGTTTAAAATAATTGTGCACAAAAAGTAAATAAATGTGATGTCTGTGCACAGGGGTGGATATAATAACGATAGCTCTCATAAAATGTTAGAAAGGAAATGAAACAAAATCCTACTCAGACTTCCAAAATATATCTGAGGCAATGTTTACCGACATTGGTAAAGCCAAAGCAACCAGGAAAGCCTGAGTAAGTAGTCCAGTGGCCTCCTGCTTCAATAACCTCCTGCAATCTTTGCGGCACCGAGGAAACAATGTTGTCGATGGTTTGCTGGTTTCGTCTGAACAGAGCTCGCAATCGTCCTTGGCGTGCTGGAGGAGGCGGCCCCGTGTCCTCTCGTTCTTTGGTTCCCAGGCATTGACAATCTGGGCCAGTATCGATGGCTCTGCACTGATGTTTGATGTCACGTCAGTATATTTCTCTCACGAGCCACCCCTTGATATGGCCACCTATCTAAAAATTATCATCTGACGCCGCTATACAAGATGTCAGCATTATCAATCGGTAGAGAGGTGGCTTGCGGTCCTACCAGACCCAGGTTCAAATCTCCGCTGGAGCAAGGAACAGTTTAAGGATTTGAATTTCATTACGGCAGACTTTACTGATCTACCAGAAGACTCGCCGACATGTCGTAAAAATACTTCCGCTAATACCAATACACCAGTCCTGTATGAGACAGCCTTAGCATGTATTCAATATGGACGGTGGGTGTTAACGCCGAAGTGGTGACATGTAGAGGTGTACGATATGTAGGAGGACTACTGGGTCTTGGGAGTAGGCTAAGAAGCCTATGACCAGAGTCGAGCACATAAAATATATATATATATATATATATATATATATATATATATATAAATATATATATATATATATATATATATATATATATATATATATATATATATATATATATATATATATATATTTATTAACTCCTTTATATCATGCCCTCAATGAAAGAACACAGACAAATAATGTGACCACCACTTCGCATTTCGTTCTCCCATCCCTTCCTTCCCTACCTCCCCTCCCTCACTCCACCCTCGCACCATCACTCATCCCCCCACCACCTTCCCTTCCTGCTTGCTTTGGCTTTACCAATGTCGGTAAACATTGCCTCAGATATATTTTGGAAGTCTGAGTAGGATTTTGTTTCATTTTCTTTCTAACATTTTATGAGAGCTATCGTTATTATATCCACCCCTGTGCACAGACATCACATTTATTTACTTTTTGTGCACAATTATTTTAAACAGCCTTTTCGTATAGAGATGCCATAAAATAGTTGACATGATGGTGGCTGTATAGAGGGAGTGTATACGAAGAGGATGATCATATTTACTGTGGACACAGCCATGTTACAGATTGCAGATGATATTTAGTTTCAAAATTAATTATATCTAACGGTAAAGGACGTTTCTTAAACATCAAGGAAGTCAAAGCCATCCAGATTCCATTCTGCGTCCGAAGTCAAAATATACTGATAAACAGAAATATAGGGCTCAGCACTAATATATATTTGATGTCACGTCAGTATATTTCCCACACGAGCTAGCCCTTGATATCACCACCTATCTAAAGCTTGTTATCTGACGCCGGTAATAAGATGAAATGCATCATTATCTACCGAATATTAATTCACATATATCATGTCCTGAATGAAAGAAAATAGACAAATAATATGACCACCACCTCGCATTCATTTTCCCTCCCCTCCCTCAGTTCACCCCCACACCATCACTCGTCCCCCCCTCCCCCCCTTCCCTTCTCTCTCTGGCCCCTCCCTCTCAGCCCCTCTTGCTCCATTGTGACTTGTCGCGCATAAATGAGGCAGCCTGAGGCACGGGGTGCTGGAGAATAGGTGATTATTTATGACCACGACTGTACATCGCACTGCCGGTACCTGGTTGCTGTCACGCAACATGTGACTTCTGAGAAGCGCCGCCTTAAGGAGGAGGCATGGATCAGATGGTGTTGTACCCTAGACTTTCACTCCACTCTCCATGAGATGTGGAGGAGAGTCAGGTCCGTCTCTGATCCATGTCCCCCTTGTCCGCCCTCCCATCCTGACCCTGCTGCTGAGGCCAGCCATCTTGCTCAGCTTTTTGCTGACCGCTCTGCCTCTTCCAATCTCCTGCAGTCCATCAGGGCCCTGCAGGCACAGCTGTCCGCCTCTCATGCTGCAGCTATTCAGGCAGGCTGTGATAGGCCTGACCCATCTGATTGTCCAATCACCAGCGTGGAGCTTCAGAAAGTGCTGCGATGCAGGGACACTGTGCCGGGGCTTGATGGACTCATGTACTCTGTTTTGTCGCATGCTGGAGATTGTGGTAGGGAGAGTCTGCTCGATCTGCTCAACCTCTCATGGTCTGAGGGGCGGCTACCAAGGTCATGGAAGACGGCTGTCATCCACCCAATTCCAAAGCCTCGCGATCCCGGCGCCATGTGCCCCATCTCCCTTCTCAGCTATGTTGCTAAGACAGCTGAGAGGGTTGAGCTGGCTCGTCTTGCTTGGCGGCTGGGAGAGCTACACCCAAGGATTTACGCTTACCAATCCAGGCAGAAGTGCCGCTCACTGCCTTGTGTCATTCCTTGGAGAGCTGAGGGGAGGAAGGGGAATGGCTGTCTTCCTCCATTTTGAGAAGGTTTTTGAACCAGCCAGCCCCACTGTCATCTTGGTGGCTGTTGCAGCCAGAGGTGTGGGAGGCAGGCTCTTACCCTGTGCCTGTGATTTCTTTCATGATCGCTCTGTGGGGGTCCGCTTTCAGGGGCACCTCTCCCCTTTTCATCTGCATCCCAATGGCACCCCCCAGGGAAGCGTCCTAAGCCCTCTCCTTTTGTACATCCTGATGCAGGGGCTTTAAAATGTTGACCATGGGCCTGGCATCACTCTACTCTGGTATGCAGATGATTTGGCCCTGGTCTTCACATGCCAGGACTGCTTTTCACAGGTGTACTCTGCCCTCTCCCAGCTCCATGCTAAATGCAACAAGCTCGGGCTGAAAATCAATCTGGACAAGACAAAGTGTCTGCCTTTTGGCCTCCATCACCCAGACTTTCCAGTGCTGCTTGGGGGCCACCAGCTCACCCTTGTCTCTACACACCAGTATCTGGGGGTCTCGTTTGATGGGGCCTTACCTTTGCAAGCCATGTACGATACCTGCGGGAGCATGCTTCCACCCACATGGCAGTTCTCCAGTACCTTTCAAAACGTAGTCTGGGAGCATCCTATTCTGTCCTTCGCACTTTTTACATCCACTCCTCACGATCTCTGGTGAACTACGGAGCAATCTGTATGACTGGTCCCTCCCTGCCGATCTCCAGATCTCTAGAAGTCATACAGAATGATGCACTATGTCTCATGCTCAGCTCTCCTTGCTGGACCCGGCTCACTAACTCGCATATGGAGAGTGGTTTGCCGTCAATGGCACTCAGCATTGTGCTACATGTGGCAGTTATCACTCTCCAGCTGGTGCAGTGCTGACCGCACCTGCCGACTTCTGCCCTACTAAAACGCTTGTTGTGCTGCCCACCTGAGCCACTTTCCCAACGTGACTGGGCCTGATTCACAGCTGCCCTTATTCATGATTTGGGAGCTGCTCCAAGTCTCTGCCAGAACCCTGATTCCCCGTCCCCTGATTTTGTAGATCCAACACCATGGAGTCCGCCTCCTTTCCACATTCTCAGTCCATCGGAGGCCAAACCTCGCTCCTCTATTCCTGCTATCATTCGTCAGGAGGGTCTCAGTCAGGTGGCTGCTCTGGACTCCCTGGGCTCGGCTACTTACTTTACTGACGGCTTGCTTTGCCCTGATGGCTCTGCTGGGTCTGCTTTGTCTTAGGGAGCTTGGTCGAATCGTGGCGCCTCTCAGCCATCCTGGGTGCATTGAGCCATGCCCAACATCACCATCACTGACACATCTTTATCCATACAAACTCTCTTTCCTCCCTTCAGCGGCGGCTCTCTTCCTCTCTTCATGACAATGTCTTTCTCCTGACAGCCATTTACACAGTTGCAACCCTCCTTGTCCGGAGGGGTGCCACTATTCTTCATTGGCTCCTGGGCCACGTCGGGATCACTGGCAACGAACTTTCTGATGAAGCGGCACCCTCTGCCTGCTCTCTTCTGGAGATCATGTTCCCCCTCCACCCTGGCCCCTCATACATTCTTGGAGCTCTGACTGCTACCATAAGCAGGCTGTTACAGGAGGAACATCAGCTTTGCATCTCCAGGGCTCTAGCTCCGCGGCATGGTATGCCACCGATACATCTTATTCTCCCCTGCTGCCTCCCCCAGAGTCATGAGACTCCGGAGATTGCGCCTGGGGTTCCCCTGTTTTAAACAAATTACTGGTACAGAGCCAGATCCGTGTCCCCATTGCTTTGACAGGTCTGAAGTGCCTCTCATTCATTACCTGCCCTGCCACATCCCTCCTCTGGTCTCGCCCCAATGTGGGCCTTGCTCGATCAATGCTGCCGGCATTGTTGCCAGGATCCCTTCCGAAACTCTACTCTGTATGGTTAGGGACTACCCTCTTCCTCGCTAATTCCAGCACATGCACTACATGCACACCTCTGACAGGCTCTTTGTTTGCCCGTGTCCCAGTAATTCTGGGACGAATATCCAACCAACCACCAACCAACAGAACCATCTCAGAGGAGAAAGGATGATCGACAGCCATGGCAGACCCATCTCCTGCTATTGCCTGTGGCCTGTCAAAGGGGACATCCAGCAGACCACGGTCTCCAGCAGCCCAGATCAAAGAGACCATGGTTTGGCATAACCCGTTGATTGCGAGCCACAGCTCATTATATATATATATATATATATATATATATATATATATATATATATATATATATATATATAAAGTGTGTGTGTATTGGTACTTAACATAATGAACTCGAATCTGAGGAGAGTTACAGAGAAGTCCAAGCCTGTCCGATATCACCTATACACCGGCCGAACGTCATAAGAATCTTTTTCGATAGCTGATGATTCACATCTACATTGCATGTTGTCCGAACATCGACTACTTAGGCAGAGGAGTTGAGAGGTTAATGTGGCAAATAGGGAGGAAGGGAGTATCCTCCTTTCGTAATGATCTTTGAGTTAAGCGAAACCCACTGACGATATTAGTTCACAGAATAAAAGTTGAATGTGGCTTCATACATATTCCTAAGAAACACATGTTTCAGCTAATTACTTTATTCTACTGCCCCGGGCATGAGCTTAAGTACCTGAAAGGTTATTAATGAAATATTTACTATTAATTGCCTTCTTTACGATCAGTTATTACCTCCGCCAACGAGCTGAAGGAGGTTATGTATTTGCTTGTGTTTGTCTACATTATAACTCCAAAAGTTCTCTGATGAATGTCAATGAAATTCTATGGAGGGGTGGGTCATGGATCAAGAAAGTATTGCTTAACACGAGGCGTCCTGTCGACGTATGAGTACATTGCAACATTATGTAACTGCCAGTCCCGACGACGTACTGGTATGTCGCGCAATTGCAAGGTTCATAATTTGCACAATTTTCAATTTTCGTACGTGATTTTTGGTATCTATACACAGGACACCTTCCTCTATTTCTCTACAACATGCCAGGCAGGGACAATGCCTTACACCGCATAACCTCTCCCCCCCGCATGCCATTGTCTCGACAATTCACCTGTTACCAGTGACCTGGCAAATAAAGACATTCAGGGCCAGAGTGATTCCCCAATCGATGACAGTGTGGAGGACAAAGTTTACATAGCATTAGAGGAAGAAACAGTCAGAAATGATGATCAGGGAATGTCGCCAAAAAAGGTCAGGTATGTTGATGAGTTAGTGCGTGAAACAGTGCTTATAATGCCTATATTACTGTTTGAAAACCAATATATATATATTTTTTTTAATGTGAGGAAGAAGGAACCAAAGGCCATGAGCTCGCAGTAACAGTTCCCTCAAAGAGAAAAACAAAATACAATAGAGAGCCAAATTCAAGATCCGATCATTTTGAGATGCCTGGACACACTGCGTTTGAAAGACTTGAGATCATAGGCAGCAGGAAATACAGACAGAGGGAGACAGTTCCAGAGCTGACCTGTTGCATAAATGAAAGACTGGGAGTAATGGTTAACTCTTGCATTAGAGAGTTGGACAGAAAAGGGATGAGAGTTTGCTGCCAGACGGGTGCTACGCGCCCATCGTAGAGGTGGAGGAATGCAAGCAGACAGTTCAGAGGAGCAATGACCATTAAAGTAGCGATAGAAAAGAGATAAAGATGCAACAGTGCGGTGAAGAGACAGAGGTTGAAGGGAGTCAGTAAGAGGAGGAGAGTTGATGAGACGAAAAGCCTTTGACTCCACCCTATTGAGAAGAGCTGTATGTGGGGAGCCTCCCCACACATGAGAGTTGTACTCCACACAGGGGTGGATAAAACCCCTGCATAGAGTCAACAATTGTACAGGGGTAAAGAAAGAGCAGAGTTGGCTTAGCACACCCAATCTCTTGGAAGCACATTTTACAAGAGATATAATATGATCTTTCCAAGATAAGTCCCGAGTAAATGAAACCCCAAGCATGTTCAAGGATGATGCAGGATTAAGCTGAATATTATTAAACGTTAGTGGGTATACCTGTGGAAGATTTTGTCGGGTTGATAGGTGTAAGAACTGAGTCTTAGATGCATTAAAGACAACCATATTATTTTTACCCCAGTCAGAGATGCGAGCCAAGTCAGACATTAGGTGTGCCATTGCCTCATCCCTTGTTTGTTGAAGTAACTGTTGAGATGGGCGTTGCGGGAACCGAATGGAAAGGTGAAGGGTGGAGTCATCAGCGTATGAGTTGATAGGGTTAGATGTACAGCTTAGAAGATCATTGAAGAATAAAAGGAAGAGAGTTGGTGATAGGACAGAGCCCTGAGGAACACCACTGTTGATAGATCTAGGAGAAGAATGATGGCCGTCTACAACAGCGGCTATAGAACGACCAGAAAGGAAGCTAGCGATGAAGGCACAGATAGAAGGATAGAAACCATAGGAGGGCAGTTTGGAAATTAGAGATTTATGCCAGACTCGATCGAAAGCCTTTGAGATGTCAAGTGCAATGGCAAAGCTTTCGCCAAAGTCCCGAAAGGAGGATGACCAGGAGTCTGAAAGGTAGGTGAGAAGATCGCCAGTGGAGCGTCCCTGACGGAACCCATACTGGCGATCGGAAAGAAAGTTGTGATAGGAAAGATGTCTTAAAATTTTTCTATTGAGAATTGACTCGAAAACTTTTGAAATACAGGACGTTAAAGCAATTGGACGATAGTTGGAGGGTTGGGAGTGGTCACCCTTCTTTGGGACTGGCTGAATGAGAGCAAACTTCCAGCAAGAAGGAAAGGTACAAGTTGACAGACAAAGGCGAAAGAGTTTGCCTAGGCAGGGTGTAAGCACAGAAGCACAGTTCTCGAGAACAACAGGAGGGACCCCATCAGGCCCATATGCCCTGTTAGTACTGAGGCCAGTGATGGTAGAAAATACATCAACTGAAGAAATTTTAATGTCAGCCATGAGGAAGTCAGAGGGGGGAAGTGATGGAGGAACAGCACCGGAATCGTCTAAGGTGGAATTGGAGGAGAAAGTCTGTGTGAAGAGATCTGCTTTATCAGTAGAAGAAATGGCTACAGAACCATCAGAGTAGAAAAGAGGAGGGAAGGATGATGAGGTAAAGTTGTTAGAAAGATTTTTGGCAAGGTGCCAGAAGGAGCGGGAAGAATTCGAGTTGGAGAGTTGAGAGCATTTAGTATGGATGAAATTATTTTTAGTAGAGCGAAGAACAGACTTAGCACGATTCCGGGCAGAAACGTAAAGATGATGTGATTCAGGGGTGGGTTGGCTCCGGTACCTTTTGTAGGCCCTCTCCTTGTTGCGGACAGCATTAGAACAAGCGTGATTAAACCAAGGCTTTCTTGCGTTAGTCAAAGGATATGAGAAAGGAATGTATGCTTCCATGCCCGAGAGAATAACCTCTGTAATGCGCAAGGCATGCTCAGATGGCTCATGGCCATGGAAGCAATAATCATTCCAGGAAAAATCAAAGAAGTACTGCCTGAGGGCCTCCCAGTCCGCGGCTCCAAAATGCCACAGACGACGTTTCCCTGGAGGGTCCACAGGCCGTACCGGAGTGATAGGACAGGTTAAGGTAACAAGGTTGTGATCGGAGGAGCCCAATGGAGAGAAAAGATTAACAGAGTAAGCAGAAGGATTAGTTGTGAGGAAGAGGTCAAGTATGTTGGAGCTCTCTCCAAGGCGGTCAGGGATACGGGTAGGGTGCTGTACAAGCTGCTCTAGGTCATTAAGGATAGAAAAGATGTAGGCTTGTTCACCAGGTGGATCCGTGAAAGGAGAGGAGAGCCAAAGGTGGTGGTGAACATTGAAATCTCCAAGAATGGAGATTTCAGAGAAAGGAGAAATGGACAGAATGTGTTCCATCGTAGAAGTAAGATAGTCGAAGAATTTTGATAGTCAGTAGAATTAGGGGATAATTAAACAGCACAGATATATTTAGTCAGAGAATGACAGGAAAGCCGAAGCCAGAGTGTGGAGAATTCAGAAGAATCAAGTTCAGGAACATGAGAGCAAGATAAGTCGTTGCGTATGTATACACAACAGCCACCTTTGGCTTTGAAATGAGTATAGAGAAAGTAGGAGGATACAGAAAAGGGTTTGCTGTCAGTTGCCTCAGACAGCTGAGTCTCCGTTAGAAAAAGAAGGTGAGGTTTAGAGGAGGAGAGGTGGTGCTCAACAGAGTGAAAGTTAGATGAAAGGCCGCGAATGTTGCAGAAATGAAGAAGAAGAGAGTCAGACAGTGGTTCCAGGCACCTCGAGTCGTCACCGGGAGAGGGGCAGATGGCGGGGGCATTTATGGTCCCCCCCCCTGGGGACTCCGAGGCTTGGTGAATCGACGCCATTTTTGGTGAATTTTGAATAGGAAGTGTAGTGTGTACTGTGCATGTAGTTTGGTGAAGATAGAGAAATTTGTACTGGAGAGCATGCTGGCCTACTCTCTGTGTAACTGAGACACTGAAAAAGTTCAGCAAAGGGGGATGGTCAGGAACTAGTCCTGAGGGCTGATGAAACGGGAGCTCCAGCACTCCCTGTCATCAGCTTTCCATCCACCTCGGGAGTACTGCCCTGCTCGACTGGTACTACATATAAATTCGTACCAAATAAATAAATAAATATCGTTTATGAGTGGTGTGGAATAGTTACCCTCCCATAGAACTCATTTTCTTTGGAGCCAACCTGATAGCAAACCCAGTAAGGTAAGGAGGTATTTCTACCTGTATCGAGTATTTTAAACCACAGGTGAGCGATTTCTGTATGAATTTTCGATGTTTCTCACCAAAAGAGGAGGTTTTAGCCAAAAAAAAAAAAAAAAAAAAAAAAAGCTCAGGATTGGGGGGTATTGGAGGTGCAAAATCGGTCGGGACGTTAGGGGTTAACTTTTCAGGAGGATCCGCATCCGGATCCGGATTGTCTCACACAAATATCCCCAAAATTTCTCAATGACTTTCAATGAAATTTTGTGGAAGGGTCGGCTATGGGCCAAGGAAGAACTGGATGCTTTTGGGGACGGTCCTGGATCCGTATCTGGATCCTATATATTTCACACAATATCTCCGAAAGTTCTCAATGAATATCAATAAATTTTTGTGGAAGAGTGAGCCATGGGTAATTGAACAAGTGATTAAATTTTAAAGCGGGACCAGATCCTTTATAATCCACACAATATCTCCATAGATCCGGATCCAGATCCGGATCCAGATCCGGATTCTTTTTAATGGCAATGGTATTGGAGGAGGTATGCGAACTTTGAGTGCTTTCCAGGTTATTCATGTGGTACTAGCACGAGATACCTAACTGTATCTGTATGACTCTTGTTCTTCCCCTTCCACTAATATCCCCTTCTCTCTACCCGTGCCCCTTCCTCCCTGTCATTGCCACCTCACTATCCCTTTCTCTTTATCACAGTCTCCCCAATCCTACGCTACCCTGCTTCCTTTACAGTGCCCTTCCCCACTCCTTCTCTAACCAAATCCCCCTCTTTATCCCCTGTCCCTTTCAATGTCTCACCCTCCCATTACAACCCCTTCTCTCTTTCTCTATCTCTAACCCTTACTCTTCCTTTCTCTCTCCCCTAACCCTCACAGAGCTCCCTCCTTCCTCCTTTCCCCCCACTTCCCTCTCCCCGTTCCCTACCCTGAGATTTCCTCCTTGTTCCTCACCTACCCCCTTTCTCCCCTTTTCCGTTGCCTTCTTCCTCCCTGTCTGTCGCTTTCAGTCTCTCTCCTCCTCTCCCTCCAGCAATCCCCTACCACCCTCCTGCGCCGCACCTCACCTTGCAATTAACATTGGCAAGTTTAAGAGTTTACACAAGCCAGCCCCCTCCACCCATTTTCTCTCTCTCTCTCTCTCTCACACACACACACACAGACACACACACGCTGTTTTCCTTTAAACTTCTCAGATCCCTTTTCCCTCATTGTTCTCTCTCTCTCTTTCTCTCTCTCTGACCTGCTCAGGTTAAGACATGCTTTCGTAGCTATTCCTATGCCCCCGTTATGATCGTTCCTGACCATCGATTATCTTTCTGCGTGCTCTGATGAGTTTATAAGAGACATCATTGTGCAAGAGAAACGTTAATATACATGTTGTATGTTCTGCAAGTTTGCAAGTACGCCTCAGTTTTGAAATTAGAAAAAACATTGCGGCTATTGTTAAGTGGCAAATTGAAAGTCTGGGAGAATGATGGTGGAATGGTAAGTGCAAAGGCAGGGCATGTAAAGAAAGTGTCAGGCAAGGCATATAACTCAGACACCAGGCTAGTTAAGACTGAAACCAATCAAGATGATAATGATGGCTCCTAACAAATCAAGAGAGGGCGCAAGGTTAAGGTATGTATCAATGATAGAAGTGTACTTAAGAGAGGGCACAAGGCTAAGGTATGTATCAGTGATAGAAGTGTACCTATTGGGTTTAAGTTTCAGGTACTAAGGGATGAAATGCAGGATATGCCTTGCCTCATACTTGTCAGAGACTCGTTGATTAGGCATTTGCTAAGGGTTCTAGGAAGAAGTGTCTTTGCTTTCTTGGGTGGAGGTTACAGGACATGACTAAGAAAGGTGATGACTTAGCAACACCTCAGAGGACTCGGTTTTGTTACTGTGAAAAGGACTCAAAATGTAGTTTCAGGTAGGTCAGAGGAGTTGCTTAGGAAGTGTAGGGATCTTATTAGGACGTTGAAAGAATATGATTGGAAGTTAGTTGTCTGAGGTCTTTTAACCGGATCTTACACTGACTCTGTGATCCTCAGCAGAATGATAGGAATCACTAGTAGGCTAAAAGGTCTGTGTAGAAAGGAAGGTTTGATGTTTGTTAATGTCTGAGACAATTTTTAGTCATGACAGGAGCTTGCAGGATAGAGATGACCTTCACCTCAATAGGGTTGAAGATGTTAGGTTAGGTAGGGATCTAGACGACAGTGTCAGTCATGATAATATAGAGAGGGGGAAATAGGGACAGTTAATGGTGCAGCTGTACAAAATCCCTGAGGCCAACGATGGTAGGGTAAGTGGGGTGCGATCAGATCATCAGGTGAGTAGGTAGATTTGACCTCATCTCAGGTACTGGTAAATAGTCTGTGGTTCTATGAAGAGAGAGATTGCCAGATCAGAATTGTAGGAGTATTGCGAGTATTACAACACCGACTGAGGATTTAAACAATTAAACAGGGCTAATATTAGCCTGTCTCACAACCCTACTAGATCCAGCTGTACTATGAATATTATGCATTTGAATGTGGGAAGAATTACTTCAAAGGGAGATGAATTAATTACATATGCCACTGCCGAAAATCTCAACATCATTTTGATTTGGGAATTATCGCCACAAAGTTATAAAATATTTGAAAAATTGTGACTGCACAAAACTGGTGGAATGGTTATAATACGTATTAAAAAGAGCAGACAGTAATAAAACCCATTCATTTTTGTGTAGTTTGCAGGCTGCCCAAAGAGATAAGAGGAAAACGATAAATTATTGTACGATGAAATAACATGTCATGTTATTTTGAGGGACTTAAGCAATCCAAATATTGATTGGAAGAATTTGAAACAGGTTGTCAGTAGTGGAAGAAAGTGCATTTTCAATTCTGGCAGTGAAAACGCCGATGCAGGGTAATTTATAGGGGGTTTTGCAAAAGACAGCGACATACTACATATGTGTGGTGTTCGTGAAATATTTGACAGCAGTCACATTATCATTAGACTTGAAGTTAACATCAACTAAATGATTAGTAAAAATAACCTTTTAGTTCCCAACTTTAAAACAACTAACTCCGATAATGAGACAGGAAATTTCCATAACCATCTGCATTAGGTTACCATAGGTGGATAATGTTAATGAAGCACGGAAAATATTCACAGATGAACTGATGTCAACAAAACCAAAAAATATACCGAGAATTACCCGAAGAAATAATCATATTAACCCAAGACGTCCCGTCGACGTATGGGTACGTTGCAACATTTTGCATTTGCCAGTCCTGACGATATACTGGTACGTTGTGCAATTGCAAGGTTCATAATTTGCACAATTTTCATTTTTCGCGAGTGATTTTTCGAACTTATACACGGGACACCTTCCTCTATTCCTCTACAAGATGCCAAGCAGGGACAATGCTTTACACAGCATAACCGCCCTCCTCCCCACATGCCATTGTCTCGGTAATTCACCTGTTACCAGTGACCTGGTCAATAAAGACATTCAGGGACAGAGTGATTCCCCAATCGATGACAAAGTTTACATAGCATTAGAGGAAGAAACAGTCAGAAATGATGATCAGGTAATGTGGCAAAAGGTCAGGTATGGTGATGAGTTAGTGAGTGAAACAATGCTTATAATGCCTATATTACTGTTTGAAAACCAATATACTCTCGTACTACATATAAATTCGTACCAGTTAAATAAATAAATACTGTTTATGAATGGTGTGAAATAGTTACCCTCCCATAGAACTCGTTTTCTTTGGTGCCAGCCTGTTAGAAAACCCAGTCAGGTAAGGAGGTACTGCTACCTGTATTGAGTATTTTAAACCTCAGGTGAGCGATTTCTCTATGAAATTTCGATGTTTCTCACCAAAAGCGGAGGTTTTAGCCAAAAAAAAAAAAAAATCGAAAATGGCTCAGGATTGGGGGGTGTTGGAGGTGTGAATAGCTCGGGATGTGATGGGTTAATAAACCAGCATATATGTCAAAAAATACTGAAGAGATCATGGGTTCTAAGAAAACATCATATAAACAAGAAAATCATCATCATCCGAACCTCCTTTCCCACCCTTGGGCAGGGTGAGGAGTAGCAACGTCCAGAAAGGCCAAGTTTGCCCAGTCCAATGGGCCACACTTCCTTTCATTTATCATGGAAGCCCCCAGGATCATGGCTCTATCTGATACGCCAAAAACATTCACCACGTTCTGTAGCCTCACATAAATATATCCCATGGAGTCAGTTCGGACCCTGCGTCGTTAAAGAGGGGTGCCAAATCCCTGATCATGCATTGCTTCTCACAACACTCATCCAGCCAGCTCGATCTCCTGTCAGTTCCCTAGCCTCACCGACTTCCAAAACCTCTCTTCCTCACACACTCATCCACCATTTTCCTTCAGCTTCTCCTGGGCCTACCTCGCCTCCTCCCTCCATCAGATTCGCTCAAATATACCATTTACACCACTCTATTCTTATCCATTCCCTCCACATGAAGATACCATCTCAGTACACTGTCTTTGATTCTGGTGTCCACAGACTTCCTCACTCCACATATTTCACGAGTCACTTTGTTTCGTGTTCTATCCATTCTCTGCAGTCCACATTCATTCCTCAGCAGTCCTATCTCCACTGCTCTCACTCTTGACTTTTTATTTTCATGCCACACCGTAGTCTCACATCCGTATGTTTAAGTTGGCACTAACACTCTTTCATGTAAGCCTCGCGGAACTGCAACACTGAAGCCTCTGTTTCTTATCAGGGCCTTCATAGCACCCTCTACTTTCCTTCTTTGTGTCACTCTACTTTCCACTTCTTTTGCACGTTTTCCTCTCATTTCTACCACAGTACCAAGGTATTTGAACTTTCTCACCAATTCCAGTCTCTTTCCATTCACTGTAACATCACAGTGGGAGTCACTTTCTCTGTCGATTACCATCACTTTATTCTTTTCTATATTTACTCTCAACATGACACTCACAGACATCAGCAAAACTCTGCACAAGTCTACAAAGTTCTTGTCCGGTATTTGCGAGTAGCACTGCATCATCAGTATACAACAAATTTGAGATAGTCCATGCATCACCGTTCATTACGAACGCCATCCCTCCATTGCTCGTGTTCTTACTTCTCTCATCACCCCATCCCCATATACTCTGAACAACCATGGGGACATCACACAGTCTTGTCGCACTCCCATACGGATCATGAACTATGCACTTGGACACCCATTTGCCCTTACACATACCTCACTACCATCATAAAAACTCTTGAAGGCACCTAGCAGCTTACCATCTACACCGTACTTGCGCAAAACTTTCCACAATCCTTGTCTGTCTTCTTTGTCATATACTTTTTCTAGATCCTTAAATGGCATAAACACCTTATAGCCCTTCTCACAAGCCTTCTTCACTATTTCTCTTACTGCAAATATTTGATCAACACATCCTCTGCCACTCCTTAAGCCACCCTGTTCATCACTCACTAGGACTTCTGATATCTCTCTTACTTTCTCTATAATAATTCTTCCACATACCTTTCCTACAACACTCAGTAAACTTATACCACGATAATTCTTGCACTCACTTCGCTCACTTTTATTTTTTGTACGAGGGTACAGTCACAGCCTTCTTCCACTCTGCTGGCACAGTTTCATTCATCCATGCCTTCTTACATAACTCCAACAAGCACTTCGTTCCGTTCTCTCCACTACATTTAATCATCTCTGGATATATATCAACCTTAGCTGCTTTTCCGTTTTTCAGCCGATTCTCAGCACTCTTCATCTGTTCAGGTGCCACATGTCCTGGCACTGCATTCCTTCTCTGCACACCCCCGAAACCAATAATATTAATAGCTGCTGTGCTTTCTCTATGCCCATTCATCAGGCTTTCAAATTATTCTTTCCATTTGGTCCTTACTTCATCACCATGAGTTAATAATCTACCACCTACATCTTTCACACCTTCACATTTCTCTCCGCTGTCACTTCTACATTTCCGCACCTCTTTCCAGAATAACGTCCTATTTTCAGAGCAATTTACATTCATGTTTCTTCCTAGATCATCATTTACCTTCTTCTTTTTCCTCTTCACTGGTCTCTTTTCTTCCTTCTTGCTCTCAGTATCTTCAGTTCTTATTTCATTTGAACCTCTGTCCTGTAACCACTCTAGTCACTTCTTCCTCTTTTCCTCCACTACTTTCTCAACCTCTTCATCACACCATGCCGTACCTTTCCTCTTTGTTGTTACTCTTGCCACACAACACACCGCTTCAGCATTCCCAACTACGCAATCCCTATATGCATTCCACATGCCGTCCACATCCATTCCATTCCAATTCACTGATTCCAACTCCTCCCCCATTTAAAAGACTTGCAGAAAATAGTAATCACTGTATCGAATATTTAAAATTACGGCGGCAATGTTCGAAAATTCTTCGGAAAACTAAGCGAGACTTCGAGGTATAATAATCTTGTGAAGCAAAATCAAAGCCTAAATTAATTTTTCATTACGTGGTAGTAAAAAAAATGTAAAAGATAACATAGGACCTCTACTAAACTTAGAAGGCGATCTCATCCATACTAACTAGACGGTAGCAGCAACACTGAAGGATTTCTTTCACAGTGTTTCCACATAAGAAAATAATGTAAACATTCCTATCCCGCAACCTGTTTTCTCAGGACCATAAGACGATAAGTTATCAGTTACTGAAGTTATCAATTATTGAAGGTCACGAACTGATAAATTATCTTCAGAAAATCGATGCAAATCAATCAACTGGCCCAGACATTGTATCTCCTCTCATTCTTCATGAATGTTGCAGATGGTTAGTCTTTCCTATAACTGACTTATTCAGTAAATCATTAACTGCTTGTTGCATACCTAAACAATGGATCTTCACTAATATATCACTATCATTTAAGAAGGCGATAAATAATGCACCACAAATATCATCCAGTAATATGCAAAATTTTTAAACACAGTCTGTGAGAAGAAATGTACTTGTTCATTAATACACATAATCTCATAACAGATTATCAGCGTGGGTTTTATGATAGAAGATTATGCCTTACAAAACTACTTGAATTTTTTACCAACACATGCTACTTAGGACGCTAAAATACCGCCAATGTTACCTACTTAGATTTCCAGAAAGTGCTTGATAAAGTCCGCCATCTAAGACTAGTACAAAAAGCTTAACCCGTCATGTCCCGACCACTTTCGCACCTCCGACACCCCCCAGTCCCGACTATTTTTGGAAAAGTTTTGTTTTGGCTAAAACCTCCGCTTTTGGTGAGAAACATCGATAATTCATAGAGAAATCGCTCACCTGAGGTTTAAAATACTCGAAACAGGTAGGAGTACCTCCTTACCTTACAGGGTTTTCTATCAGGCTGGCTGCAAATAAAACGAGTTCTATGGGAGGATAACTATTCCACACCACTCCTAAACAGTATTTATTTATTTATTTGGTACGAATTTATATGTTGTACGAAAGTATATTGGTTTTCAAACAGTAATATTGACATTATAAGCTTTGTTTCACTCACTAACTCATCACCATTCCTGACCTTCTTTTGCCACATTACTTGATCATCATTTCTGACTGTTTCTTCCTCTAATGCTATGTAAACTTTGTCCTCCACATTGTCATCGATTGGGGAATCACTCTGGCCCTGAATGTCTTTATTGGCCAAGTCACTGGTAACAGGTGAATTGCTGAGACAATGGCGTGTGCGGGGGGGGGAGGTTATGTGGTGTAAGGCATTGTCCCTGCTTGGCATCTTGTAGAGGAACAGAGGAAGGTGTCCCGTGTATACGTACAAAAAATCAAGTGTGAAAATTGAAAATTTTGCAAATTAGGGACCTTGCAATTGCAAAACGTACCAGTACATCGACGGGACTGGCAAATTCAAAATGTTGCAACGTACCCATACATCGACGGGACGTCTCGGGTTAAACCTCACATCCTCTATAACAAATTATATTCATGTACTGCTGGTTCGTTAACGATTCGCAAACAGCGTGAAGTGATAAATGGCGAATTATCAGATTGGCGAGAAGTAACAAGTGGACTTCCTCAAGGGTTGATTCTATGATTATGATTTAGAAAATGGACTCTTTACTAACATACCGAAACTGACAGATGACATGAGAAATCTGGGTAAAGAAATTGCGAAAACAGACTGTGGGTAAGTTAATAAATATGAGTGAAAAAATAGTAAATGAAGTTAAACGTAGATATATATAAAGTAATGCACTTTGGCGATTAATATATATATATATATATATATATATATATATATATATATATATTAGTTATGAATATTGTTTGCTCAGTACCCCAATGATAGAAGTAAAGAACGAGAAAGATTTTGGAGTTAACAGTAACAGTCTAGAAATCCCCAAACAATGTATAGCAGGCAGTAATAAGGCAAACCAAATGCTAGGCTTCATCTCGAGGAACTTTGATCATAAAATACCCATTGAAATGTTTGGACTTTTCATTAATTAGCCCAAATCTAGAATACTGTGTGGAACAACGATCCCCGAATCTTACCATGGATGAAGAAACTCGTGACAGTGCAGCACAGAGCCACATAAATGATTCGATCGGTGAGAAACTTACCCTAAGAGCAGCGAGTGTTACTGAATATGATTTCTCTCTCTCTCTCTCTCTCTCTCTCTCTCTCTCTCTCTCTCTCTCTCTCTCTCTCTCTCTCTCTCTCTCTCTCTCTCTCTCTCTCTCTCTCTCTCTCTCTCTCTCTCTCTCTCTCTCTCTCTCTTTCAAATAAATAAATAAAATTAATAATAGGTGACGACAGAGCAGAGGTCTGGTACAAGAACTTGAAATTCTTAACCAACTTGACTGTGTTAGATTTGATACCTTGTTCGATATACAGAATGCTACTATAACTAGAAATAATGAACTAAAACTGAAAGGAGAAGCAAACTAGTAAAGAAAGAAATTACTTAAATATTCGTGTAATGGGACAATGGAACAGGCTACCAGCAATGGTTTTTAGTGCAAAAACCATTGATATCTTTAAAATTCGGCAAGACAAATAATTGAAACAGACTATCTATCTTTTGCCAGACGCCACAATCCCGTAAGGAGTTGCCACAAACAAATCGCCTCCATGTCGCCCTGCCCCTATAGGCTAAACCTAACTTTGTGTTGTTCATTTCCAGGCCGAAGTGTACGCTGATGACTGTGGGACGTTTGGTAAATAATGAGAACATTCAACACCGTATGCTCCTTCCTTTACAGATGTGTAAAGCAGATTACATGGTGCATAATTGTTCCTATTCTGACTCTCCTATAAAAATTTCCATGCTTGTTCTTTCTTACAATCAGGGTATTTTTTTCCCTCTATCTTTCCCCTGTCGGTTTAACTGGATGTTGAGGTGGATAAACTTCCTCTTTTCTTCTCCGTTTCTCTATGCTTCTTCCTTTACAGATGTGTAGAACAGAGATTACATAGTGCATACTTGTTCCTCTTCTGTCTCTCCTATTAAAGTTTCTTTCTTACAATCACGGTATTCATTTTCTCTCTATATTTCCCCTGCCAGCTTATCTGGATGAGGTGGATGAAGGGCAGGCTTCCTCTTTTTCTTTCCGTTTCTCTGTGACTGGGTTAGATCTTTGTAGAATTAATAACGTTTCCAACAGATTACCTCGTCAACTGTGAAGATGTATAGCTGTACTCTCTCTCTCTCTCTCTCTCTCTCTCTCTCTTAGACTGTTTTGCTTGCATCTCAGGTTCAACCTCTGAGAAGAAGAATAAAACATTAGGTAAAAACATTATCATTAAAATAATAATCATCGTTATCATCAACCGGCCTGTTTTTTTCTGCTCTCAAGTAAAAAAGAATCTAAGGAGAAAGAAACCCATGACAGAAGGAGAACTAATCAACAGCACGCCCGCTGAAAATGCGCCGCACACTCCTTGACCCATCAGTCAAGCTCCTGCAATCCTGACTGCAGCTCATGGAAAATACAGTAAGTAAATTATTTAGTTAAAAAAATGAAAATTAGTTATTATTTAATAGTATCCAGTCTCTCTCTCTCTCTCTCTCTCTCTCTCTCTGCCGATAAATTTTTAAGTAACATGCCTTTCCTAAATTACTTATCACTCACCCCTCTTAACTTTTTAGCTACTTCATTTACTCCAGCAATGTAAACCATAAACAAATCCTAAATCTGAATATCATCCGATCATTATGCACCCCATTGTTTGCCCATAAAGGACTTTGGAGTACTGGGCATGGTTTTTCATTACAGAATGGAGCAGCAATGCCATACAATTAAATTATGGTCTGAACACTTCAATATATATCTTGTGGCCTTAATCTTTGGTTCATTAATCCCAAAACTTAACTGCCTTATTTTTTGTTCTCTGACTCTTAACCCGTCTGTCAGTTTTGGTCTAAATCGAATCTAAAACTGTTTCACCTGACTTTGTCCAGTAAGCATAACCATTGACTTAGTATTCTTAAAGAAGAATATTTTCATCCTTCGCTGACCTCAACACTCAAGTGCTCGTCTGTTTATAGACGAGCAACTGACATTGCCCTGTCCGTGCCTCTAACCTTGAGCTTTGACTGGCTGTTCTCAGAATCGAATAATTTAATCCTTATCTTACTCTGACGCATTCCATCAAGCATTCTTTACGTCAGAACTACCTTCATTAAGCTGACTTTGACATGTAAACTTGAACTCAGGCCAATTGTTCTTATAGCTAAAAGGTCATCTCTTTGGCTGACCCTCAACATTTCCACTGAGTTTGATCCATACTTGATCTAAACTGTTTTAGCTGTTTTGTTAACAGACACATTTTTCGGGTCAGGCTTAAACCCTGCCCTTTGAGCTTCGGTCTTTGTTGGTTTGCTTGAAAAATCTACTCTCATCGTGCTTGGTTTACCCTCAGTATTTACATCTTTGTCCCAAATCACATTAGAACCGTTTGAGATGAACCTAGCATGTAATCTTGACTGCTGACTAATAGTTCTTTAAAAACCGAATGCTTTCGTCCTTATTTTACCCTGAATTCTTCCAAAAAATCTTGTATGAATAGGTAAAAAATTTGAAAGTCGATTTTGCCATGTGTTTTTAAAGTTGTCAGAATTACTGTAAATCCCTTCATCCCTTCTTGACTCTTAAGATCTTCAAAAAGGTGATCTAAATCATAAAAATATCTGTGTGTCCCCGCCATATGACCTTGACTTTAGATACTCTGTTCTCAAAAGCAGTAGGTCACCTACTTGACTGACCCTCAACATTTCGACCAAGTTGTGCTTCATATCAGTCCAGAAATTAGTTATACTGTTAAGACACACACACACACACACACACACACACACACACACACACACACACACACACAGTAAAATAGTTCACTCTCAGCAATACGCAAGGGTGGGTGTTAAGAAAAAAAAAATCCATGCTTAGAAACATGAAAAAACTAGAAAGCAGTAAAAGAGTGCATACTTCAGCCAAAGCCATTGCAGGTTCCGAATCCGGATCCGGATCAGCTCAAAAATTTAATATATTTTTTCTTGTCTCATGGCCCATCCATCCACAAAACTTTGTTGAAATTCATTGAGAACTTTTGGAGATATCGTCTTTTTTTTTTTTTTTTTTTTAAATAACAGAACGGAGGAAGGAAAAACAAATGGGAAAAATAATCCATCTACCAGATTACTGGTGTCCTCTGTTCATAAAATATCTGTAACAGTTAGACTTGAACAGTTGTAGGTTGAAATTTGGAGGAAAACAACTCTGGGGAAGCGAGTTCCAGAGAGATGCAGTTCGGGGAATAAAAGAATTCTGATAGGCAGAAGTTCTGCAATATGATTGAGTGACATTCCAGTCATGAGCGCTACCAGATGCCCGTGTAGCACGAGGGAAGGCATGAAGAGGTGGCACCATGGACGCAACTTCGTCTGAGCATTTGCCAAAAAAATATCTGTAAAATAATGCAAGGGAGGCAACATTCCTTCTTACTTGCAGGGGAGGTAGTTTATATGTAATGGCAGGGTTGTTAATGATTCTAACAGCTTTATTCTGAATTTTGTCTAGCTGTCTTAATGCAACCTCTCCACAACCATCCCACAAGGGTGAGCAATATTCAAGCTGAGAGCGCACATGACTCTTATAAATTATAGCTAACTGCTCATCGGCGAAGAAGTTACGGACTCTGTACAATAATCCAAGTTTCTTTGAGGCGATTTTAGCAAGTGATCTGACATGAGAGGTCCAGCTGAGGGCACTGTTAAGTGAGACACCAAGAATTTCAATACTTTTAGAGATGGGAATATTAGTAGCACTGAAGGTGATGTACGAATCTGGCAATATCTGTCTATTAGTAAACTGTATATATTTAGTTTTACTAGCATTAAAAGAGACAAGGTTGTTTTGTCCCCATTCACTGATTGTAGATAGATCTTGATTTATGGAGATGGCTGTACTGAGTTGAGAGGTAGAGATATTAGACTTTGTAATTGGATGTATGAGTGTGAATGAACTATGTAGTGTTGAGTCATCTGCATATGAGTGAATGGGATTGTGAGTGCAAGATAAGAGATCATTAATATGAATCAGAAATAGGGTTGGCGCCAGAACTGATCCCCGCGGCACGCCGGTGTTAATTGAGTGGAAATTTGAATATACATCATCTACTTTTACTCTTATTTTCCTGTCCCTAAGATAAGAAGAAATCAAAGGAACAAAAGACGTTAGTCCCTAGCAAGGGAGTTTGGACAGCAGGGAACGGTGCCATACTCTGTCGAAAGCTTTAGAGATATCAAGAGCTACTGCAAAAAGATCAATTGACTGATGGATGGTATGAGTTAAGAGATTGAGTATGTCAATGGTGGATCTTTCGCGGCGAAAACCGTATTGTCTATCACTAATTAAGTTGTTGGTTTCAAGATGTTTAACAATATGCTTATTAATTAAAGTTTCAAATACCTTACCAAGAGAAGATGTGACAGCTATTGGTCTGTAATTGGAGGGGTCAGACGAACTTCCTTTCTTCGGAACTGGGTGGATATTGGCTTCTTTCCATGAATTTGGGAATAAAGAAGTACGTATGCATAGTCTGAATAATTTAGCTAGGACAGAGGCAAGTTCAGGGGAACACTTTTTCAAAACAATTGGCGGAATTCCATCTGGGCCTGGAGCTTTGTTGGTAGGTAAATTGTCTAGGATGGATTTTACGAATCTTGTCTGTATTTTAAGTGGGGCAATTTCGGGAGAATCAAGTTCCAGTACTGAGACATTCTGGCTGGTATCATCTATGGTAGAGTTTCTTGCAAAGGTACTAGCAAAGATATCTGCTTTCCCACGTGGGTCATTTGTAATATTGCCATCTGAAGATTTTAGTGGGGGAATGGAAGATGACTTGTTAAAGTTATTATTGAAAGAATTAAGAGTTGACCAGAATATTCTCTTGTCATTAGGGTTGTTAAGTAGTTTTGATGCTTGCTTTTGAAGAAAGTTTGATTTAGATAGATTTAATACAGCTTTTGCATGATTTCTAGCAATTTTTAATTGGGAGAGTGATTCAGATGTTTTTGATTTTAAGTAAGAGTTATATGCTAATGACTTTTGGGCTGTTGCTCTGGCACAATTGCCATCAAACCATTTTGGAGAGTTTGATCTTTTAGTGAATTGTTGACTTGGTATGAATAAATCCATACCAGCTATTATTAAGTCGCAAATGTGGGACTGGGTAGAACTGGGATCACTAGAGAAGAAAGACTGCCATGGAACTTCAGCAAGATAATTTCTAAATCCATCCCAGTCTGCCCTGTCAAAGTGCCATCGGGTCACCCTGACAGGTTGGGAATGGGGAGATGTAGGAGAGTTAACTAATGAGGCTTTGATGAGATTGTGGTCAGAGGATCCAAGTGGTGACAGTACCTCTATCCTGTATTGATCTGGATTATTTGTCAAGAATAAATTCAAGAGATGGGCATTATGGTCAGGATTATCAGGTATTCTGGTTGGTTGCTTTACCAACTGGGTGAGATTAAACGATTCCGCAAACAGCTCGCATTCTAGACCAGCGTCGTCAGTCCGGGCAGAATGCAATAACCATTCAACACTGTGTATGTTAAAATCACCCAAAATGGTAATTTCATTGCCAAAGGCAAGGTCAAGGTTACTCAACTGAGTGGATATGGAATCAAATACACTGGGTTCCGAAGAAGCATTGGGGGAACGATAAACTACACAGATATATTTGGCAATGTTTTGGCAATTTAATTTATATAATGAGTAATCAAAACTGGATGAAGTGAAGTTTAAAATGGTATCAACTGCATATTGGGATTTGATATAACAACAGGTGCCACCCTTGTTTCGAAAGTTTGTAAGGAGATGGTAACCGGGAAAACAAAATGGAGATATATCGGTAGAGGGTGAGATTTGTGGTTCTGTGAGGAAAAGAGCCAAAGGGGATATGGACTGAAGGAAAAAATGAACTGAGTTTAAATTTGTGGTAAGGCCGCGGATGTTGGTAAAGAATAAGGCCGTACCGTCACCTCTTCGCCGAAGAGCATTCCCGGAAATAGCAACAGTCGCTGCCGGCACAGTTGCTTGATGGCGACCGGGAGGACCCTATGCCTCCAGCCCTACCCTGCCGGTGGTGGCAATCCGAGGTACCACCTCATTTGATTGTAAGATTGCAGTGGCCATTACTAAAGATGTGAATAGAAGGTGTGATATGTTATGCGCATATAGTGTGGTGTAGACAGTTGAAGATAGAGGTATTATGAGAGCATGCTGGCCTACTCTCTGTGTAAATGAATGCATTGAAAATGTTCAGAAAAGGGAGATGGTCAGGATCAAGTCCTGAGGGCTGGTGAAACGGGAGCTCCAGCTCTCCCTATCACCAGCTTGCCATCAACCTCGGGAGTACTGCCCTGTTCGACTGGGGCTACAGTTTGTTTGTTTGTCTGGACAAACAAACAAAAAATTCATGGATCCGGATGATAATCCAGACCACCACCAAAATCTAATGAATTGTTCCTTGGGCCGTACCTACCCCTCCAAAAAATTTCAGCAAAATCCGTCCATTGCATTTTGAGTAACCCTAGTAACAGACAAACAGACAAACAAACCAATGCCAGCAAAAACATAACTTCCTAGGTGGAGGTAAAAAGACTTGCAAAGGCTACGCTTCCCAACTCTTGTGAAACACACACACACACACACACACACACACACACACACACACACACACACACAAAAATATATATATATATATATATATATATATATATATATATATATATATATATATATATAGATCACCATCAGCCATAACTAGTTCACTGCTGAACAAAGGCCTCCCCCAACCTTTTCGACGAATTCCTTGACAGAGCCAATCTTTGTCACGTTTTCCCTGCAAATTTCTCTATCTCATCTCTCCATCTCCTGTCTGGCCTTTTTCTGCTACGCTTACATTCTCTTGGTGTCCAGTTAGTCAGCCTCTTGTTCCATCGGTTATCCCCTGTTCTTGCTATATGTCCTGCCCACCTCCATTTCTGTTCTTTTATAACGTCTATAATATCTTTGACTTTAGTCTGCTCTCTCACCCAAATTGATCTCTTCCTGTCTCTTAAAAATATTCCCAACATTGACCTTTCCATTGCTCTCTGGGAACGGATTAATTTATTTTCCATTGATTTTGTCAGTTTTCAGATCTCTCAACCATACGTCATAGCGGGAATTATACATTCGTTATATACTTTTCGTTTCATACAAACTGGCAAGCTACTTTTCATAATGTCTTTATGTTTACTGAAAGCTTTCCATCCAATTGTAATGCCTCTTTTTATTTCGCTATCATGGTCTTTCGTTAAGTTTAGTATTTGTCCTAAGTAGTTATACTCCTCAAATTCTTCAAGAATTTCATCGCATATTCTGATGACGCTCTTTGATATTTGTGGATTAAACATTACTTGGGTTCATCTTCAGTCCTACTTTCAGACTTTCTCTGTTCAGGTCATTTAACATTTCTTGCAATTCCTCCGCTGTTTCTGAGATTAGGACAATATCATCTGTAAATCTTAGATAGTTTAGTTTTTCTCCATCAATGTTCACTCCTTTGTTTTCCCAGTCTAGCTTTCTGAAAATACTTTCCAGGCATGCTATAAATAATTTTGGTGAAATTGTATCTCCCTGACTCACTCCCTGCACAATCATAATTTTTTCTGAGTTCTTATGTAATTTAACTGTAGCAGTTCCCTCTTTATATATGTTTTCAAGCAGGTTTACAATGTTCTCATTCACTCCTTGTTCTCGCAGTGAATTTATAATTGCTATGTGCTCCATTGAGTCGAAAGCCTTTTCGTAATCAACAAAACCTAGACACAATGGTTTATTATATTCTAGAGTTTTCTCAATTAGCTGGTTCATTGTATGTAGATGATCAATGGTAGAATACTCGCTTCAGAATCCTGCCTGTTCACGAGGTTGGTTTTCTTCCAAAATTGTTGTTATTCTGTTTGTAAGGACTTTAGTGACGAGTTTGTAATATACTGATAATAAGCTAATAGGTCTATAGTTACTAAGATCTTTTGAGCCACCTTTTTTGTAGAGTAAAATAACTATTGCATTACACCATGTTTTGGGAATTTTCAACTGTTTTATACAGTGTGTAAATAAGTGAGGAAGCCTATTTTGTACTTCTACTCCGGCATCCAATAGTAAATCTGTTACTATTCCATCTTCTCCCGGAGCCTTCCCTCTTTTCATATTTTTAAGACAAATATTTACTTCGTCTGGTGTTACCTCAGGTATTTCACTTGTGTCAACTGAAAAGTTAGCTATTGGTACTACTGTCTTTGATGCATACAGTTCTTTGTAAAATTCTTCAACTGTCTTCACCATCTTTTCTCGGCATTTAATGACTTCATCGTTTTTTTCTTTCAGTGATGTCATTTGTTGCTTTCCTAGTGCCATTTTACTTCGGACCTGTTTCAGACTTTTTCCATTTTTGATGGTTTCGTTGATCTGATCCATGTTTCTCTTTCTTTTTTCTTCTCTTTGTCTTTTGTTGATAAGCTTACTTAATTCTGCTCATTCTTTTTCGTCTTTCTTTGCCTTTACTTTCATTTCCTTTCGTTTTCTCATAAGCTCAAGTGTCTTTTCTGAATACTTCTTGGCTTTGGTTGTAATAGGTTTTCCTACTACCTCTGCTGATTCTCTTAGCACTTTTGTTAGTCTGTCATTCAGCTCATCAGTGTCATATTCAGCATTACTTAGAGCCTGAAATCTGTTCCCTATTTTCAACTGAAAGGCTGCTTTGTTTTCGTTTACTATTATTGGTAATATCTTTTTATCTTTAATCATCTTCTGTCTTTCATTTCTGAAATTGAATCTGGCTGTGCAACCCACCATTCTATGATCACTACCTATATTTACTTCGTTGATAACTGTGACATTTGTGATCGTGTCATTCTTATCTGCTATAATGAAGTCGATTTCATTCTTTGTTTCTCCATTTGGGCTTCTCCAGGTCCACTTTCTTCCTGTTCTTTTGTGGAAGAATGTGTTCATTTTTCTCATGTTAAACATTTCAGCAAAATTTACCAGCATTTCTCCTCTTTCATTCCTTTCTCCCACTCCAAACTTTCCCATACATGCTTCTCCATTTCTCGACTTCCCAACTTTTGCATTGAAGTCTCCCATGAGTATAGTATATGTTGTCTTTTATTCTTCCATAATCTGGGAGATGCCATCATAGAATGTTTCTATATCTTCATCTGGGCTTTGAGAAGTTGGTGTATATACTTGTGTGACTTTCATGGTATATTTTTTGCATAGTCTAATGACAACAAATGCTGCTCTGTCAGATACACTGCTGAATTTAACAATGTTGTCAGCAAGATTTCTGTTAATTAGAAATCCTACACCACTAACTCTTTCATTTTCCTTTCCTCTGTAGTAAAAGAGGCGTATGCTGTCTTCGAGCTGAATAACTTTTTCTTCTTTTCTGCGGATCTCACTCAAACCTACAATATCCCAAATATTGTTTTACAGATCAGTCATCAGGTTATCAAGTTTGTAATCTTCTGAGAGGCTTCTTACATTGTATGCATAGATCTTCATCGATTTCAGTTTGTTTAACATCCAAGAGTCTAATTTTTCAACACAGTGCCCACTCACTTTCGGTGGCATACTGCCCGTAAGCACAGGAGGCAGTGCGGTTGGACCTTTAGTAGACGATGATCCAACAGGAACACCTGTCAAATCATTTGCAATAGAACTCATGTTTGCTTGGGAGGATTGTGGCAAATAATCTCACCTCCCTGCCACATAGTTTCTGGTGAGATGTAATTTTTGTGCCACCTTATTCGTTATATTCGGTGGAGCCCTATATATCTACAGGGGGTCCCAAGGTCCACGCCGTTTAAGATGGTACCTTGTATATCTACAAGGCCTTCCCCTATCTGGCACCCAGAGACACACCAGGTAGCAGTGGGATCCTGCCCCTGGATATATATATATATATATATATATATATATATATATATATATATATATATATATATATATATATATATACAATAGTAGTAGGCGTGGTGTATGTGTGTGTGTGTGTGTGTGTGTGTGTGTGTGTATTTTGGGCAGCCTAATCTACACATTCAACTTGCATCAAAATTGGCAAAAAGAACGCAAAAAATTCGCTGATATGAAAAAACTTGGTCCCATCACGATTGGAAAACTTTTACTATATTTAATGAGCGATAAAAGTTTGACCAAAAAACGCCGCTCCTGGCTCCCGTTTGGATGCAGTGGCCGAGTGGACGTTGCTGGAAGGACACAAGTGAAGAGTGAGAGCAGTGGAAATGAGTTATTTGAAAGGAGCCTGTGGAGTCACATGGAGAGACAGGCTGACGAATGAGGATATAAAGGAGCGTTGTGGTGTGGATGTGGATGTGATGGGAAGTGTTATGAGGAACATACTGAGGTGGTTTGGCCATTTGTAGAGGATGGAAGGTGAGAGACTGACGAAGAGAGTGTATGTGAGTGAGGTGGAGGGGGGAAGAGGGAGGAGGAGACCGATGATGAGATGGAGGGATGGGGTGGAGAGGTATATGAGAGAGGGGGGTGTGAGTTGGGAGCAGGGCAGTGAAATGCCGGGGGACAGGACGACATGGAGGCAATTTGTTTGTGGCCACCCCAAACGGGATTGAGGCGTCTGGCAATATATATATAGATATATATATATATATATATATATATATATATATATATATATATATATTAACCACTCCGCCACTGCAACCGAACGGGAGCTAGGAGCGGCGTTTAAAATCCTGATGGGACCAAGTTTTTTCACATCAGCGAATTTCTTGCGTTCTTTGTGCCAATTTTGATGCGATTTGAATGTGTAGATTAGGCTGCCCAAAACACACACACACACACAAAGAGACACGCCTACTACTATAGTATATATATATATATATATATATATATATATATATATATATATATATATATATATATATATATATATATACAAGTAATGGGAATGGTAGTGGTTTATATATATATATATATATATATATATATATATATATATATATATATATATATATATATATATATATATGTATATATATATATATATATATATATATATATATATATATATATATATATATATATATATATATATTCATTCATTCATTGCCAGACGCCATGTATCCCAAACGGGGTGAACAAGGGATATATATATATATATATATTAGTGGATTTTCTGACCACCAGTTGGTGGTGGTTAAAGTCAAGGTTCCAGTGCCATGGAGGAATAGAAGGAGGGAAGGACAGAAAGAAGCAGTCCATGCATGGAGGGTAATAAGGTTGCAGAGGGATACAATACAGCCAGAAGTGGAGCAGTGATTGGGTAAATATGATTTGGAACAGATGGGGAAGGCTGAAAGTGTGTGGAAGATAACTACAGAAAAAAATCTGTGCAACATGTGACGTGGTGTGTGAGGTGAAGAGGAGACAAAAAGGGGTACAAGGATCAGCATGGTCGAATGGAGGGTGAGACAAGCTGTGGTGCAAAAGTAGAAAACATATTTATAGTGAGTGGATGGGAAGCAGAGGCGTGGAGGAAGTTGAAAGAACGAGATACATTCAGAGAGGAGGGAAGAGGTGAAATGTTTATTAAGAGAGAGTATGAAGACAGTGGATGAGGAATTTGGAAGGTATTTGAGTGTAAAGTGGAGGGAATGTAAGAAAATTTTCTGGATAGAGGTAAAGAGAGTTAAACAGGGTGATAAAGAAGTTCGTAGGATAGTGAAAGATAAAATTGGTAGATTGATAATGGAGAAGGGAGAAAAAGCGAGCAGAGGGAGAGAACACTTAAAGAAACTGTTAATCACATAGCATGAAAATAATGCGAGCATAAGTGGCTGGGGAATGGCTAGGAGAAACAGGGTGGTGGGAAGGAAGGAAGAAATCAGAGGGATGAAAGTAGTGGAAACAATGATGATAGTCAAAATTGGGAAAACCCAAGCAGTTTATGTGTGGTGAAATGATGAACCATGGGGGAGAGATAGTAGCAGAATGGATATGGAAGATGTAAAGATTCGTCTGGGTGGAAGGTAGAGTCTTGGAGGAATGAAAGTCAGATATAATAATTCTCTTGTGCAAAGGAAAAAGGAAAATAGAAGTGTTTGGTAATCAGGGGGAAATTTTTCTTCTTAGTGTAATATGCAAAGTATATGGTAAGATACTTATTGACACAGTCAGGGAAATAACAGAGGGGTTAGTTGGAGATGAACAGGGAGGTTTTAGGAAGGGAAGAGGCTGCGTAAATCAGATATTCATCCTTATGTCTTCAGTGGAAAAGTTACTGGAAAAGAAAAAGAAGTTGTATGCAGCCATCATGGATCTGAAGAATACATATGACAGAGTGGACAGAGAAAGAAAGTGGAAAATGCTAAGAATATCATGAGTAAACGTAAAGTTGCTGAATGCCGTGAAGAATATATATATGAGGATGCTAAGGTTGCAGTTACTGTCTTCGAGAGAAAAGAAATCACTGCATGTATAGTGAAGTTGGATGATGGGGAAATGGAAAATGCCAGTGCATTTAAGTACTTAGGTAGTATGATGAGTAGGGATGGAAGTTTGGAGGGTGAAGTGCTTGAAAGAGTACACAAAGGAAGAAAAGTGGCTGGATATTTGAAAGCGGCGATAAGAAAGAAGGAAATGAGCATGGAGGTAAAAAAGTCGTTGCATGGTAGGACTGTGATAACAATTCTAACGTATGAAAGTGAAGCCTGGACCTTGTAGGAAGGACACAAGTCAAGAGTGAGAGCAGTGAAGACGAGTTATCTGTGAGGAGCATGTCGAGCTGCATGGAGGGAAGGACTGCAAATGGGGATGAGAAAGAATGTTGTGATGCATATAAAGTTTGATAGAAAACTTTAGGAAAAATACCCAGAGGTAGTTTGGCCATGTGGAGAGGATGGAGAGTGACAGACTAAAGAGGATAGTGTATGTGAGTAAAGTGGAGGGGGGGCGAGGGAGGGAGAGGCCGAGGATGAGATGAAGGTCTATGAGAGAGGGGTGTGTATGAGAGAGAAGTGTGTGAGCTGGATGGAGGGCTGTAAAATGGCGGGGGACAGGGCGACATGGAGGCGATTTGTTTGTGGCCACCCCATACTGGACTGAGGCGTCTGGCACTGTATCTCTCTCTCTCTCTCTCGCTCGCTCTCTCTCTCTCTTTCTCTCTCTCTCTCTCTCTCTCTCTCTCTCTCTCTCTGGTGTGTGTGTGTGTGTGTGTGTGTGTGTGTGTGTGTGTGTGTGTGTGTGTGTGTGTTTATCCTATTGGATCACAGGGTTCCTGGGCGAGGCTTGGGGCTGGGAGGGTATTAAGCGTACCCCCCTCCGCCTATCAGCTCATATTCGCGAAGCTCACAGGTCCCTACCCGATGGTTCCCTACTTTATTAACTGCTGGAAATTCCCAGTTCTGTACTACATTGAGGACACTGGGCTCCAAATATATATATATATATATATATATATATATATATATATATATATAATCATCATCATCATCAGCCATAACTAGTCCACTGCTGAACAATGGCCTCCCCCAACCTTTTCCCCGAATTCCTAGACAGACCCAATCTTTGTCACGTTTTCCCTGCACATTTCTCTATCTCATCTCTCCATCCCCTGTCTGGCCTTTTTCTGCTTCGCTCACATTCTCTTGGTGTCCAGTCAGTTAGCCTCTTGCTCCATCGGTTATCCCTTATTCTTGCTATATGGCCTGCCCACCTCCATTTCTGTTCCTTTATAACCCCCACAATATATTTGACTTTAGTCTTCTCTCTTATCCAAGTTGATCTTTTCCTGTCTCTTAAAGATATTCCCAACACTGACCTTTCCATTGCTCTCTGAGAATGGATTAATTTATTTTCCATCGATTTTGTCAGTTTCCAAGTCTCACAATCATACGTCATAGCGGGAATTATACATTCGTTATATACATTTCGTTTCATACAAACTGGCAAGGTACTTTTCATAATGTCTCTATGTTTACCGAAAGCTTTCCATCCAATTATAATACGTATCTCTATTTCGTTATCATGATCTTTCGTTAATTTAGTACTTGTCCCAAGTAGCTGTACTCCTCAACTTCTTCAAGAATTTCATCACTTATTCTGATGACGCTCTTTGGTGTTTGTGGATTAAACATTACTTTAGATTTACTTCGGTTCATCGTCAGTCCTACTTTCAGATTTTCTCTGTTCAGGTCATTTAACATTTCTTGCAATGCCTTCGCTGTTTCTGAGATTAGGACAATGTCATCTGCAAATCTTAAATGGTTTAGCATTTCTCCATCAATGTTCACTCCTTTGTTTTCCCAGCCTAGCTTTCTGAAAATACTTTCTAGGCATGCTGTAAATAATTTTGGTGAAATTGTATCTCCCTGACGCACGCCCTTCTCAATTTTAATTTTTTCTGAGTTCTTATGTAATTTAACTGTAGCGGTTCCCTCTTTATATATATTTTCGAGCAAGTTTACAATGTTCTCATTCACTCCTTGTTCTCGCAATGAATTTATAATTGCTATGTGCTCCACTGGGTCCAAAGCTTTTTCATAATCAACAAAACCTAGACACAATGGTTTATTATATTCTAGAGTTTTCTCAATTAGCTGGTTCATTATATGTAGATGATCAATGGTAGAATACTCGCTTCGGAATCATGCCTGTTCACGAGGTTGGTTTTCCTCCAAAATTGTTGTTATTCTGTTCGTAAGGACTTTAGTGAAGAGTTTGTAAATGACTGATAATAAGCTAATGGGTCGACAGTTACTAGGATCTTTTGAGTCACCTTTTTTGTAGAGTAAAATAACTATTGCATTAGACCATGTTTTGGGAATTTTCTTCAGTTTTATGCAGTGGGTAAATAAGTGAGCAAGCCTATTTTGTACTTCTACTCCGGCATCCAATAGTAAATCTGTTACTATTCCATCTTCTCCCGGAGCCTTCCCTCTTTTCATATTTTTAAGACAAATATTTACTTCGTCTGGTGTTACCTCAGGTATTTCACTTGTGTCAACTGAAAAGTTAGCTATTGGTACTACTGTCTTTGATGCATACAGTTCTTTGTAAAATTCTTCAACTGTCTTCACCATCTTTTCTCGGCATTTAATGACTTCATCGTTTTTTTCTTTCAGTGATGTCATTTGTTGATTTCCTAGTGCCATTTTACTTCGGACCTGTTTCAGACGTATTCCATTTTTGATGGTTTCGTTGATCTGATCCATGTTTCTCTTTCTTTTTTCTTCTCTTTGTCTTTTGTTGATAAGCTTATTTAATTCTGCTCATTCTGTTTCGTCTTTCTTTGTCTTTACTTTAATTTCCTTTCGTTTTTTTAAAAGCTCGAGTGTCTTTTCTGATTACTTCTTGGTTTTGGTTGTTTTAGGTTTTCCTACTGCCTCTGCGGATTCCCTTAGCACTTTTGTTAGTCTGTCATTCGGCTCATCAGTGTCATATTCAGCATTACTTGGAGCCTGAAATCTGTTCCCTACTTCCAACAGAAAGGCTGCTTTGTTTTCGTTTACTATTATTGGGAATATCTTTTTATCTTTAATCATCTTCTTTATTTCATTTCTGAAATTGAATCTGGCTGTGCAACCCACCATTCTATGATCACTACCTATATTTACTTTGTTGATAACTGACATTTCTGATCGTGTTATTCTTATTGTCTCTCTCTCTCTCTCTCTCTCTCTCTCTCTCTCTCTCTCTCTCTACAGTATATATATATATATATATATATATATATATATTATGTGTGTGTGTGTGTGTTTGTGTGGAGAGAGAGAGAGAGAGAGAGAGAGAGAGAGAGAGATGGGTGGATAGGAAGATTGACAGATACACGCACGCGCAATACGAAGCTCATTTCAAGTCGCAAAAGAATGTACAAACACGAATTCACATTTACTCTCTCTCTCTCTCTCTCTCTCTCTCTCTCTCTCTCTCTCACCTCAACATCTCGCGCTGTTCAATTTAAGTTTAGATTGGTTTGGCTGCCTTTTTTGAATTATTAAGTGAGCTCTGCGAGAAAACACAAACAAGCCAAAAAAAAAAAAAAAGGCAGTTATTACCTCACAAGCCACGCCGCATCTTCCCCAAGGTCTTGCTCACACGCTCTTCTAAGCTCCTTTGTACTTCGTTCTTTATATTCCTGTAGTCGTTTTACACGCTTTTCTTCATTCCATTAGTTTCTCTTGTTTCATCTCAATCTGTTTATTATACTTCGATTCTGTTTCCTATTCACCAATTGTGCGTTCGAATTCTATATGCGTCTTTCTGCAATTTCCTTTGTTCCCTATGCTCTTTTCTACTACGACCTGCACCATACTAATTTGCAATTTATATTACATGCCTGTTCTTTCATGTGTGTTCTGTACTTCCTCAACGATCTATTGTACGTTGTTTCCTGACACTTTCTCCATTACGATTAGAGCAGTCCGTGTTCACTTGGTTATTCCCATGTTGTACAAACCAACGCACTCTCGACGTATCTAATCCTCAGCAGTAATATTTATTTTCCCATACGCGCAAAATCCTGCTAAGAAGAGGGGACTTGACTTATCGTTCAAGTAACACACTTCTGAATTCTCAAGATTAGATTTTATGTCATAAAGTTCATTGTGCTTAAACCATTCAGTCAAAGAACGTGCTGATTACTTTATTCTGTTTGACTCCAGGTAACTCGTTAACTTATTGACGAGTTTGTAACGTTAAAGGGTCTATTTAACCTCTCCCTTTTGGAAATGGCTCATTGAATAACTAAACGCTTTTGATATACAAGAATATACTGGGAAATACGTTCCCCGAGTAGAGGTTATCCCAGCTGCTGCTCTGGAAACACTTGGTCGTTTAAATTGGCTAACACCAGATTTTTTTTTTTTTAATGGAAAAAATCGTAACATTTAAATGGTCAACTGTGTCATTACGATGACGTATTTATAACATTCTTGTCATCTTGGAAAATGTCATTGTGATCTGGAGCGACTTTACGATTTCAGTGTGTTAGATAAAAGCCAAAATAACTCATTCCCTACGCGGTGGAGATACTAAGATTAATGCAGTTGTCTGGCAGCAGCAGGGCTGAACTAACATATGATATTACACAGAAGGGGTTATGATTAAACTCTTCAACTTGATGACCTGCTATTATTTTCTTGTTTTTGCTACCTCCAGACATATTTATTGAGTTTGGGATAGCATTCTTGGAAAGAATGGAATGTTGTAAATTTTACTTACTTCAGTTCGATAACCTTTTACAGGTTAAATGTAATCGTCAGTGGTAAAACGCGTTTTCAGTAGCCTACAAAACACGACTCTACGTGCACTCACACTCACCTCTTTAACAACAAGAGCACACCTAAGCATCCTTCCACACTTAGTGCATTTGAATATATGTTTAACCGCTCGAAACACGCACTCAAAGGCCAAAGATCACTCGACCTTAGTCACACGTTTCCCAGCTCCCTGAAACTGGTGACGTATTCTTTCGGTTTATTTACCTCCGCCAAGAAGGTTATGTTTTACTCTGCTTCTGTTTGTTTGCCTGCTTCAGGGGCGTCCGCAGGATTTTTTTGTAAGGGGAGGCAAAATAAAAGAAATTATACATATATGTGCAGCTATAATATATCAAAATACACACTCTCCAAATAGGCATAGGCATATATTTAAATGAGTTACATGACTTACATCACATGCATAAAGTGACAGAATGCATGAATCGACTCAAGTCACTCAATCATCCTTGAACAAGAACTGAAAAACACTTTGGAATTCCAAGGTGGGGTGGGAAACTGCCCCTTTTGCCCCCCCCCCTCCGGACGCCCATGGTCTGCTTGTTTAACTGTTTGTCTGTTAGCAAGATTACTCAAATACTTATTAACTGACTTTGATGAAATTTTGTTGGGCCAAGGAAGAAATTATTAAATTTTGGACGGATCCGGATCCGGATCAGGAATATCCCCCACAATATTTCCAAACGTTCGCAATGAGTTTCAATGAAATTTCGTGGAAAGGTGGGCCATAGACCAAAATAAGAGTTGATTAAACTTGAGGACGGATCCGGATGCTGCATCCACGGATATGTTAGTAGAATTACTCTAAAAGATATGAACGGATTTTGATGAAATTGTGTGGAACAGTCGGC
>NC_136975.1:20453514-20472301 GCF_032717465.1 Coenobita brevimanus
TGAACTTGTCAGCACATAGGTTTATAGGTTCAGGAGTCTTCATAGAACTTATCTTTCATTTTTAACGAAATACAGGGTCGTTATAAGTTCTATCAAATGTGGGGAATATATCCGGATCGTTTATAATGCCGTATCCCACGCTCCAGTGAGGTCTACATCTGCTAGTTGCGATAGGGCAAGTGGCTAGTTTGATACACTCACTCTTCCAAGTCCCAGATTATTCAAGAATCAAAGTTGTTTTGTCTTATCCTATAATCAGGGGTAATCCGGATCATGCTAAAAGCCGTCATCCTCTGCTCTTAATCATAGACAACGACTTTCGTAAGTTAATATTTTGGTCAAGGCTCTGGAAGTTTCCAGGACTTCAAAGAGTTTTCTTCCTGTAATCTGTGTCTAAAATATAACTTACCATAATTTTCTCATACATTTTAATCATGTTTGACCTTCAAAAATTTGTTGAAAATCCTAGCCATGAGCAATTAAAAGACTTAAAGAAAGATGAGTGGAAAAGCATTGCTACCTACTTCCAAATAGAAATTGAATCTCGTATGACAAAAGAGGTCTTAAAAAACACAATTATAGAATCTTTAGTTCAAAGGGAAGTCCTGGGGACAGAGGCTATTGATGTTTTGACTCCTATGAGTTATTCCTTTCCTACTAGGGTTGATAATCCTTATTCAACTCATACTAAACAAGGACACAGTGACCCAGTGGAGATGGAAAGATTAAGATTAGAATATCAGCTTAAGATAGAACAATTAGCTCAAGAAAAGATAATGAGAACAGAACAATTAGCTCAAGAAGAGAGAATGAGAACAGAACAATTAGCTCAAGAAGAGAGAGTAAAAATGAAAGAATTACAAATAAGAGAGCTTGAAGCAAATGCAAATTCAAACCTTAGGGAAAAGGAAATTGAATTGAGAGAGAAATTAACTGCGTTTAAACCACACAAGGAAGCTGCTTTTATTGCCTCAGTTTGATGAGAATGATGTGGATGGATTTTTAAACACATTTGAGCACATTGCCAAGAAAATGAGTGGCCTGAACAACACTGGATATCAGTCTTGGTCCCAAAGCTGATCGGAAAAGCTCAGAGAGTTTATAATAGTTTTGATGATAAAAATGATTATAATGGTTTAAAGACTAGTATTCTTCGTGCATATTCAATTTCTCCTGATGGATATCGACAGAAGTTCAGAAAACATGTAAAATCAATTTTTCATACTTATGTGGAGTTTGCAAATGATAAATTAAGACAGTTTAAGAAATGGCTTGAAACAACTAACACCTCAACATTTTCAGACCTGGTTAATCTCATGGTTTTGGAAGAGTGGAAGAGTAAGTTGCCATTCACCATCCTGAAGCATGTGGAGGAGCAAGGACAGAAGGATCTCATGAAAGCAGCGGAGTTGGCTGACGCCTATGATTTATTGATGGGATCTCTAAATAACAGGAGTGGTTCCATCTCAGGTGTTAAGTACTCCTCTGGTGTAAGCTCCGGTATGGTGGGTGGTAAGCAGAGCTCTTCACACTTGATGCCTTGGACTCAAAATATCTCCAATATATCCTGTAGTTATTGCAAAAAGCCAGGTCATTCTATCCAGTCCTGCAAACACCCTAATTGTAAAACTTCAAAAAACATGTTTAACCCCAAAGAAAAATCTCCTCATGAAATTGAAAAGCCAGTAGTGACTTATGATTCAAATAAGCCTCATCAGAATTCCTTCCTTCCTTTTATGTTTCAGGGTACAGTCTCACTGAATAAAGATGATGAGTCATATCCCATTACTATCTTGAGAGATACTGGAGCATCTCAATCAATTTTGGTCAGAAATGCTATTCCTTGTGTATCTAGTGCCTTCACTGGGGAGAAGGTGATTTTGTCTGACCTTTCATCTAATCCCTCCTATCCCTTAGCTGAAGTTTATCTCCAGTGTGACCTTTTATCTGGAAATGTTAAAGTAGCTGTCAGAGAAGACCCTTTGCCAGTCAAGGGATCTCATCTGCTATTGGGAAATGATTTGGCAGAACTCATTGTGCCTATGGTTTCAGTGGTTGAAAACCCTTTAACTGAGAGCCCAACTGAGATTCTAGATACTGTTGCTCCCCACTTATTTCCCTCCTGTGTTGTAACTAGGTCACAGAAGGCTAAAAAGAACAAAATCAATCCATTACCACCACCTGCTCCCAAGGAATATCTGCTGGATCAGACTATCTCAAAAGAAAACCTAATTAAAGCTCAGAAGGCTGATCCATCACTTGCTACCCTGAGACATGCTGCAGTCGAAGGTAAAGACCTAAATACATTGCCTTGTTTTTACTTCCATGATGGCGTTTTGATGAGAGCTTATAGACCACCAGAACTAAAACATCTTGATACCTGGTCAGAAATCCACCAAGTTGTGATTCCCAAATCTGTCAGACAATCCATCCTTAAACTGGCTCATGACGGGATAGCTGGTCACCTAGGGGTCTTAAAAACTTACAAAAAAATCCTACAACATTACTATTGGTCAGGTCTTAGAAAGGATGTTTCTACTTTTATAACTTGTCATGTTTGTCAAGTGGCTGGTAAACCTAATGAACAGCTTAAGTCTGCTCCACTCCATGCAATTCCTGTAGTGACAGCACCTTTTGAAAAGGTAGTTATTGATTGTGTGGGACCTCTACCTAGGACAAAGAAAGGTAACCAGTACTTATTTACTATCATGGATACTGCAACAAGATACCCTGAAGTCTATCCCCTCAGAAATATCACCTCTAAAACTATAATGAAATCCCTGCTTCATTTGTTCACTGCATTTGGCATCCCTAAAGAAATCCAATCGGATCAAGGGACGAATTTTACCAGTAGGCTTTTCAAAAAAGTTATGGAGGAACTAGAGGTTAAACATGTCACTTCCTCGGCTTATCACCCACAATCCCAGGGCTGTTTAGAAAGGTTCCACCAGACCTTTAAATCAATGTTGAAAAGTATTGCTTGGAAAACCACAAGGAATGGGATGAAGGCATAGACTTTCTTCTTTTTGCTATAAGGGAGTGTCCTCAGGAGTCTTTAGGATATTCTCCATTTGAGGTATTATATGGACGACAAATAAGGGGTCCCTTGAAGCTTCTGAAAGATCAGTGGTTTAACAGCACTACTCAAGAAAGTCCATCTGTATCTCACTATATTGATAATTTAAGATCTAGATTATCAGAAGTCAGAACGATTGCTAAAGATACCTTATTAAAGGCTCAGTGTAAAATGGAAAGACTTCAACATCCATCGTCTGTTGCACACAGTTACTCCCCAGGAGACAAGGTCTTGGCTCTTTCTTCCCATTCCAGGTAGTCCCCTCAGGAGTAAATTCACTGGCCCATATGTAGTTGCCAAAAAACTATCAAAGTTGAATTATGTAGTACACACCCCAGATAGACTTAAAGACTCTCAACTTGTTCATGTGAATTTAATGAAACCTTATTTTACTAGATGCCCAGAGGAGCACTATGCAGAGAGAAATGAGATGAACCCTGTACTGTTTGTGGGAACGGAGCCAGAGCCAGAGCCAGAGACTTCAGACTTGACAAACCCAGAATTGGACCTACCCCAACCGTCCGGTAACCTACCTAACAGCATGATCATGGAATCTCTATGTGATTACCTATCAAGTTTGACCAACATACAAAAGGATGACCTAGAATTGTTACTGAAGTCTTATCCTGAAGTTACTGCTGATTTACCAGGGTTTTGTGGTCTCTTAAAACATGACATACGGTTGGTTAGCGATGCTACTAGTCCAATTAAACAGCCAGCATATCGTCTTAATCCTTTAAAAATGAAAGTAATGAAAAAGGAAGTTGAATTCTTAACTGCTAATCACCTTGCAGAACCAAGTTTTTCTCCTTGGGCTTCCCCATGCCTTTTAGTTCCAAAAACCCGATGGAAGCCACAGGTTCTGTACAGACTATCGTAAAGTCAATAAGGTCACTGTCTCTGACTCTTATCCCCTACCACTCATAGAGGACTTAATAGATTGCATAGGAAACTCCGAATTTATTAGCACAATAGATCTCCAAAAAGGCTATTACCAGATAGGTATGACAGACAGAGCTAAACTAATATCTGCTTTCATAACCCCATTTGGGTTATATCAGTACACTGTAATGCCATTTGGGTTATCTAATGCTCCGGCCACATTCCAGAGGATCATCAACTTCATCACACAGGATTTGGTTGGGACTTCAGCTTATCTGGATGACCTTGTGGTGATGGCTGACCAGTGGGACGAACACCTGACACGTCTCCATGCCCTCTTCAACAAACTAAAAGAAGTAGGATTTACCATCAACTTAGCTAAATCTACTTTTGGAGACTCTACAGTAACATATCTTGGACATGTTGTGGGACAGGGGCAAGTTCTACCGAAGGAGGCCAATGTGGAAGCAGTTCTAGCGTTCCCAACTCCAACCACCAGAAAGGAAGTCATGAGGTTTTTGGGGATGGCCGGTTTCTATCGTCGTTTTTGTAAGAACTTCTCCAGTGTTGCAGCTCCACTGACTGATCTCACCGCACTTCGAACCCCCCTCAAGTGGACCTCTGCCTGCGAGACTGCCTTTCAACGTCTGAAAACTTTTCTTGCCAGCAGACCTGTCCTCAGAACTCCTGACCACTCGCAACCTTTCCATCTTCATATCGATGCTAGTGGAGTTGGGGTTGGTGCTGTTTTGCTGCAAAACCAACCCAGTGAGTGGTGTTCTCCATCCTATTGCCTACTATTCGTCGAAGCTGAAAGGACATCAACGGGGCTACTCCACAATTGAGAAAGAGGCTCTAGCTCTCGTGCTAGCAATCAAGAAGTTCGAGTGCTATCTTCGCCACCATCCTCATCCTACTACTGTCTTTACGGACCACAATCCTCTTGTATTTCTCCAAACTATGAAGAATTCCAATCAACGGATTCTACGATGGGCCCTGCTTGTTCAGCCATTTAATCTTCAAGTTCAGCATATAAGGGGTGTTGACAACATTCTCGCGGATACCCTGTCGAGACATCCCATCGAGGCTACAGAGTAATCTACCTCCTTCGTGCTTCCACTGCGTAGGTCTTTGTGGGGGAGGTGTTACGGCTATAATTATTACTCCTCCGCCTCATCCCTCGTGAACTCTCATCTTTTGACTGAAGTCAAGCACTCGTCCACCTCACGCCAAAGCGCTCCATCTGTTGACTGGATTTGATACTACTAGTTTCCCAACATGTCACCTGACTTTCCCTCCCTTTTTCTGTGTGAAGCGAGGTTGCCTGATTATCTGGTTTCCGCGCAAGTTCAGTTCACACTCATCCTCTGCCCTGGGAATATCTTAGTGAACCACTCCTGACCTTTACCTGAAGCCTGTGTTATAGGGAAACCCATCTTCAACGCCTTCTTTTGCTGTAAACCATGAGTATCAGTTTTCTCCTTGCATTAGTTCATTAATCTTCTGATGGTGAATGGCTTTAGGTATTTATATTGTTTTTTTCTTAGGTTTAGTTAGGTTTAGGGTTGTAATTATTGTATGTTTAGTTTGTTAAATTAAATGAATAATCAACCAAATCATTATCAATCTACCCTGTAGTTTGTCTAGTTGCATAGTGTTCATGATCCTTCTCTTTTCTTATTGCTTTCCATGGGTCTTCATAGGGTAGATACAGTTAAATACTCCCCATGGATCGTAATAATATGCACTCACAATAAGTACTCAGATGTAAACACACACACACACACACACACACACACACACACACACACACACACACACACACACGCACACACACACACAAAACTGTGTGGATCAATGGTAACGTGTGTGCTTCTGAAGTGTGAGGGTTCGAGATCAAATCCTGGCCAGGGCACTCAACCTACATTTCAACCTATATTTTGAAGTTCACTTTGATAGAGGCGCTGCTTGTGTGCAGGTGAGCTCTTCCCTGTCACGTGTAGCTCAAGCAGGTTGCCCTGGAATCAGGCAAGTGTTCGAAACTCGGCGGAGTATAGATTTGCGGTGCCTACGATTCACTCCAGCCTCAGCGATGCTTGATGGTCTGTCGGTGCTTCTGAGAAGCTGGCAGGGTCGGCATGTTGACCTCTTTTGATTAGGATACAGTATTACTGTCGCTTAAGGGCCTGTGTATATTCAGCCAGTGGCTGCAATGAATAAAAAAACAAAACCATTATTATAATTATTATTGTAGTTGTAGTAGTAGTAGTAGTAGTAGTAGTAGTAGTAGTTGTTGTTGTTGCTGTTATTAGAAACACGCTATCACTTACAAGGTAGCATACACTTCACCTCAGAGAATAAGAATTTACGTGTTCTTATTCACGTGAGAATTCATCATTATATTGTATAATTCGATATTCTTATATAGAGGTGGTGAAGTGGGCAATGAGAAAGCTTGTCTTGGAGTGGCTGGTTAGGGTGGTTATGGCTATGTATGTGGGTTCTCGCACCCAAGTAAGAGTGAATGGAGATTTAAGTGATGAGTTTTCCGTGAAAGTTGATGTGCATCAGGGGTCAGGTTTGAGCCCCATGTTGTTTATCATGCTACTTGAAGCCCTCTCACGTGACTTCAGAAATGGACTCCCGTGGGAGATGTTGTATGGTGATGATTTGGTGTAGATTGCGGAGAATGCAAGGGAGGCGGAGGAAAGGTTTAGGAAGTGGAGAGATGGTATGGGACACAAGGGCTTATTGGTAAATGGGGATAAAATAAAAGTGACGATATCTAGGGTTGGTGGCAATACTGTCAAAGATGAGGGAGAGTGGCCATGTGCAGTTTGCCACAAGGGCGTGCAAAGTAATTCCATCTTGTGTGGTGTTTGTGATAAATCGGTGCACAAGAGATGTAGTGGTATCAGAGGTAGACTGCGAGATAATGCTGATTTTATGTGCATGGCGTGTCAGGGAGAGCAGGTGGAGATTGACAGGCATGAAAGGAGTGAATTTGCTAGTGAATCTCTTGAGTGTGTGGAAGAGTTTTGTTATTTGGGAGACATGTTGTGTGCTGGAGGTGGGGCTGGAGCTAGCTCTGTGGCTAGGGTGAGAAGTGGTTGGAGGAAGTTCAGGGAGTTCTTGCCTCTCCTGACTTTGAGAGGACTCTCCCTACGTGCTAAAGGGTCTTTGTATGCAGCATGTGTTAGGAGTGTAATGCTGTATGGTAGTGAGACCTGGGCAGTAAAGGAGGAGGATATTCGCAGGCTCAGACGTACAGAAATTTCAAGGATAGGTGGATGTGTAGTGCATCCCTGCATGCAAGGTCTGTAGGGGCTGGGTTTATGATGGAAGAGTTGAGAGGTAGGATGGGAGTGGAGTGTATCGGTGTTATGATGAGGAGACGTAGCTTGAGATGGTTTGGGCATGTAGAGAGGATGGGGGATGATAATTGGGTGAGGAAGGTGAGAAGTGTTAACACTGGGGGTGGGGTTATGAGGGGTAGACCGAGAAGGACATGGGACGAGGTCATTAAGTGTGACCTCAGGGTTAAGGGACTGAACAGGGAGGCTGCAATAAATCATGCAGCATGGAGGGCCGCCATTAGGTGACCAAGGCCGACATATGCATGTTGGAGCCATCAAAAACGAAACGAAAAGAAACGAGTACATGAGTTTTCATTTACGATCAAACCACCATTGCACACCTCACACACAAGCACACAAGTATACATGAAATAATTAAAACAATCATTCACACAGTCGAATACCTGTCGAACATGGCAGTATTCCCAAGGAAGATGGAAAGCTGGTGACAGGTAGAGTTGTCAGGTGCAGGATTGCAATGCCACCTGGTGCGTCCCTGAGTGGCGGATGGGAGAACACCTCGCAGATATAAGAGATACCATCTTAGAAAGCATGGACCATATATATATATATATATATATATATATATATATATATATATATATATATATATAATATATATATATATATATATATATATATATATATATATATATATATATATATATATATCTATCTTTATATAAATATATATATATATATATATATTTTTATATATATATATCTATATATCGATATATATTTTTATCTATTTATATATATATTTATATATATATTTATCTATATATATATCTATATATCTATATATATATATATATAGATATATTTATATATATATATATATTTATATATATATTTATATATATATATATATATATATATATATATATATATATATATATATATTTATATATATATTTATATATATATATATTTATATATATATATATATTTATATATACATACATATATATATATATATATATATATATTTATATATATATTTATATTTATATATTTATATATTTATATATATATATATTTATAGATATATATATTTATATATTTATATATATATATATATTTATATTTATATATTTATATATTTATATATAATATATATTTATTATATTATATAATTATATATTATATATATATATATATATATATATATATATATATATATATATATATATATGTGGAGGCGATTTGTTTGTGCTCAAATTCCCCCAAAATGTGAGAGATTGAGGTCTCAAGTAATAAATATATATATATATATATATATATATATATATATATATATATATATATATATATATATGTATATGTATATATATATATTTGGAGGCGATTTTGTTTGTGGTCACTCCTTAATGAGACGAGAATTGATCAGGGGGTTCACATCTATATATATATATATATATATATATATATATATATATATATATATATATATATATATACATACATACATACATATATATATATATACATACATACATATACATATATATATATATATATATATATATATATATATATATATATATATATATATATATATATATATATATATATATATATATATTTCCAGACGCCTCAATCTCATTTGGGGTCACCACAAACAAATCGCCTCTACGTCACCCTGTCCCCCTCTGTCCCCATTTCGCTGCCTCTGCTCTTCCAACTCACACACCCCCCTCTCATATACCTCTCCACCCCATCCCTCCCTCTCATCCTCAGCCTCCCTCTCCCTCATCCCCCTCCACCTCACTCACATACACCTCTTCGTCAGACTTTCACCCTCCATCTTCTCCACATGGCCAAACCACCTCAGTGTGTTCCTCATAACGCTTCCTATCACGTCCACATCCACACCACAACGGTCCTTTATATCCTCATTCGTCTCTCCACGTGACTCCACAGGCTCCTCTTAAATAACTCATTTCCACTGCTCTCACTCCTGACTTGTGTCCTTCCAACAACGTCCAAGCTTCACTTCCATACGTTAGAGATGGTATCACATTACTGTCATGTAGTAATGTTTTCACTTCCATGCTGACTTCCCTGCTTCTTATCATTGCTTTCAAAGAACCAGCAACCTTTCTTCCCTGCTGTACCCTTTCAAGCACCTCACCCTCCAAACCTCCATCCTTACTCCTTATCCACACTACCCAGAGTACTTAAACGTACTCTACATTTTCCAATTCCTCACCATCCAACCTCGCTGTACATTCACTGACACTTCATCTCTTCAAAGACCATCCACTTTACTCTTTCCCCCACATTCACCTTTTAGATTCCGTTTTCTACACACTCTCCCAAACTCATCCACCAAGCCTTGCATGGCTCCCTTCGTCTTCCACTCAACAAACACACCGTGCAAACAACAACAGTACAGGAGAGTTTCCAAACACTATCCTCTCTCACCAGGGCCACTCCAACATCCACTACCCTACCTTGTACCTCTTTTATTACCCCATCCCATGTACAGATTGAACAATCATGGAAGACATGATACATCTCTGTTTCAACCCCAACCTTCAAGAGAGAAAAAATTCACTTTAGTGTCATCCATCCACATGCACTGCAACCTTTAGCACCTATAATCCACATACTCTTCACAGCATTCAACAACTTTACATCTACTCCCATATATTCTTAATACTTTCCACAATCCTTGTCTATCCACCCTGTCATATGCTTTTCTTCCAAATCCATAGAAAGCCGCATACAACTTCTTCCTTCTATAGAAACTTTTCCACTAAAGATCCAAGAATGAATATCCTGATCTACACAACTCTCTTCCCTTCCTATAGCCTCCCTGTTCTTTCTCCTTAACCAATTCCTCTGTTCTTCTCTAACTCTGTCAATAAGTATTCTCACCAAGCACTCTTCTCCTATTATATTAAGAAGACAAATGCCCCTATGATTACCACACACTTCTTTTTCCCCTTTTCCTTTGTACAAGGGAATAATTATACCTGACTTCAAATCCTCCGGGACTCTACCTTCCTCCCAGGCCAATCTACACATCTTCTACATCCATTCTACTACTATCTCTCCCCTATGCTTCAACATTTCACCACACACTTCATCAATTCCTGGGGCTTTCCCCAATTTAACATTCTTCATTGGATCCACAACTTCTATCCTACTGATTTCTTCCTGTCTTCTCACCTCCCTCCTTCTCCCAGCCATTCCCCAGCCACTTATACTCGCATTACTTCCATCCTGTATGTTCAACAATTCCTTAAAGTGTTCTCTCCATCTGCTCACTTTTTCTCCCTTCTCCACTAGTAATCGACTATTTTTATCTTTCACTCCCCTGCTAACTTCACTTCCGCCCTGTGTTACTCTCTTCACCTCTGTCCAAAACATTTTCTTACAGTCCCTCCACTTTACACTCTAATTCCTTCCAAATTTCTCATCCACTCTCTTCTTACTCTCTCATACTAATCTTTTCACCTCTCTTTCTTTCTACATATAACTCTCTCTTCTGCTCTCAACTTCTTCCATGCCCCTATTTCTCATCCATTCATTGTATGCTTTTCTCTTTTGTGCCACAGCCTGTCTCGCCTCTTCATTCCACCATGCTGTTCCTTGCACCCCCCTCCATCTTCTCTTTCTCCCACACACCACATCACATGCTGCACATATTTCTTCTGTATATATCCTGCACACACCTTCCACGTCTCCCATCTGCTCCAATTCATATTTGCTCAGTCGTTCCTCCACTTGTCTCATATACTCTGCCTTTTTCTCATCCTCTTGTAACCTTTCCATTCTCCTTGCAACTACTCCTTCCTCTCGTCTTTCCATTCTTCTATTTCTCCATCTTACTTGGATCCTAATTCTGGCCACCATCAAGTAGTGTTCAGAAAGTCCACTCCCCCAACCTCTATAAGCTCTTGCATCTATTACACATCTTCGCATCCTTTCATCCACACACACATACTCAGTCATTGCCTTCCTTTCATTCAGTTCACCACCCACCCGTCTCATCACTCGCCATGTATACCTGTGGATCATTTTATGCCTGAAGAGGGTATTGGCTATCATCAACCCCCTCCCAGCACAAATGTCCACTAATGCACTGCCATTCCCATCTATCTCAGCAGGCACACCCCACTCACCAACTATTCCATCCACCTTCACATTCCTTACTTTACCATTCATATCACCGATCAAAAACACTCATTCCTTCCAAACTTTTCCATCCACACTTCCACATTTGTCCAGAACTCTTCTCTCACTCTGCTAGCACGATCTTGCGTTGGCGCATACACACACACACAATCGCCCACATTTATCTTCCAACTTTCAACCTTACCCACACAATCCTTGACCCAAGCGATCCATACTGTCTTATGCTCTTATTCCATCTTTTACTCACAACTATACATACTCCTTCCCTTGCCCTCTCATTCTCACCTACTCCTGCACATATACCCCATCCATACTCCAATTCTCTTACACTTTCTCCTCTATAATTTGTTTCAGTTATTCCACATCCATCCACTTTCGCACCCTCAAGCACCTGGACAATCTGTCTTTCACTATATATGTATATATATATATATATATATATATATATATATATATATATATATATATATATATATATATATATATATATTACATAGCCTATGATTCTACATCATCCTTTGTGTAATTCTAACGTACAGTGTGCTGCCTGTTTGATCACGAGCGTGTTCTACCTCACTCCCCCCTTCTACCGTTATAGTAAAGTCGTTCTTTCTGTTTTTCAGAGCGGGATTGTCAGCTCTTTGTCCCCATGGCTTCATTTGCGCGTCCTTCTTACAAGTTGTATCAAGTTCTGCTGGCCCCTATATAATGAGCTCAGTCTCTACATTAATTGCCACTTAGATCTACTCCTCATTTTGTTCTCATCTCTGTCCTCCCCTGTACAGTTATTGTTTTGAGTGCTCAGGAAGTCTCCAACCATTTAGCAGCTGTGTAATTTGAGTATAACTGTTTTGCATTTTTTCTTGTACTGTGTAGCATAAGGTTAATTCTTAGGCCTAGTGAAGTTTTTGTGATTAATGTGAAGTTTTTGTCAGTCATTTTTGATAATAGTTTGTATCTGTAATAATTTATCTTGCATTAACTGAGCATTACCCAGTGTATTTTCATTTTATCAGGGCTGACTTAGATAAATTTACTCCTGCTAATTTCGTGTTAATAGAGGCTATTGCAGTTAACCATATATTTAACCTGTTTTTTGCCATTACATTATCCTTATCAGTCCTGAATGTTTTGTTGTTAGTTTGAGCATTAAACTTTAACTTGTAATTTTACCTAACTCTAGTATTCTCACTTAAAGTGTACATTATCTTTCTCTGTTCCGTAACATAAATTTGGCGACCTCATATCAGGATATTCAGGATATTATCATAAGGATATTGCTTGATATTTTGTGACTGTGATTTATTCATGATGTCTACTGTTTCTACACTTGATGAGGCCAAAGATTTTTTGTCAAATGTGCAAACAGTGTGTGATGTAGAAAACAGAACAAAGAATGAACTTAAGCTTGTTGCTCAACAATTGGAAATTGCTGTTCGCTCTCATCATTCTAAAGATCAAATTGTTGACATGATTAATGAAAGCTTGTTTAATGTAACTCCTCCAAATGAGCAAACGCAGAATTGAATTAGCTAAGTTACAGCTAGCCCTGCAGGAGGCTCGTGTGAAGGAAGCTGAATTTCAAGCACGTGCTAAGGGAGAGCTGATGTTAAAGAAGGCTGAGTTTCACGCACAAGTTGAACTTGCTAGGATTCCGCAGGACCATGAGTATCTGCATGAAACAAGGTGGAACTGGATCATCTAGCATCTGATGATTTTGATGCCAATGGCTAAAAAATGTTAAACTTGTCCCTCCTTTTTAATGAATCTGATTTAACAAAGTATTTTCAGTTGTTTGAGGAGGGTAGCTACAGGTTTTAATTGGCCAAAAAGTATTGGCCAGTACTCCTTCAAACTGTTCTCACCGGTAAAGCTCAAGTAACTTATGCATCTTTGCCCTCAGGATCAATCTGATAATTATGATGTAGTTAAGAGCTTGATTCTTAAGGGCCTCATGAGCTTGTTCCTGGAAGCTTATGAGAGTAAAATTTTAGGACAACTTTTACAAGCAAGATAAGCAATCCCAAATTGAGTATGCAAAAATCAAAGAAGATCTGTTAGAGCAGTGGTTAAATTCTAATATAATGGATTCTGATTTTGGTGGGGGCAATTTAAGCCCAGATGATTTTGCTGGAGGACTTCAAGAAGGTGTATTTATAAAGATGCATGAAGACTTCTTATATCTTGATGAGAGAAGAATAGATAATTTGTTCTGATGCTGCAGTTTTGAAAGCTGATGAATATGTTCTCACTCACAAGAGATATTCTAAAGAAAAAGGGAAAGCTGAGAGTAAGTACGGTGCCTCTACTCAGAGTACAGGTAATAGGAAAGAGAATAAAGATGAGTGTTTCTCAGGAAGTAAATACCAAGCTTCACCCTCTAGATTTCAGAAAAGTAAACTGTACTTATTGCGTAGTAAAGCTTGGTCATACTACGGCAAGGAGATGTTTCAGGAGACAGCGTGATGCTGAACAAAAAGGAGTCTTCTATATATTCAGTCAGTTGGTCTAGTGTCCACTCTTGAGAGTTCGCATGAATTTCTTTTAACTGAGTTAACTGAACCTGCCTTTGAGGGGTAACTTAAATTCTCATGATGGAGCTCCTTTTTGAGCAGTAACGTGGGTGACACTCTCAAGAGTTCATGTGCTAATTTTGCCTGTCTGATGGTTTTGTCTGTCCTCTGGACAGTAATGACAGGAAATCAAGTTAAGAAATATATCGTGAAATACAGGTGCCTTGCCAATCCCTTATGCTGAGCCAAAGTGTTTCTAGGCTCTAACGCTAATTCCCTCTGATGAAACTGTGTAATCTTACAAGGTGTAGGGAATAATTACTTCTCTGTCCTCTCTGTGCAGAGTGAATTTAGAGTCTGGGTTTTGTTCTAATGGTTCCGTTATGGTTGGGTTGGTTGAGACACTCCCAATGTCAGGTGTAACTTTCTTACTTGGAAATGATATTGGAGGAAGTCAAGTGTGTCCAGCTCCTCAGTTGTCTAGTGAGCCAGTGGCTGCGGCCCAGGATTGTGATGTCCCTGATGTGTTCTCTGCATGTGCTGTCACTAGGGGTAAGTTTAAAGTTACTGGTGATTTAGAGGATAATGATGATGATGATGTTATCCTAGCTGACACTTTTCTTGCTAATTTGGACCACTCACCAGATGAGGCGGTACCCCGTAGTGTTGATAATTTGTCTCGTCAAGAGTTGGTTGAGTTGCAGGTTGCTGACCCTGAATTGAAAGGTCTAGCTAACTCTGCTTACAGTGAAGAAGAGTCAGCCGGTGCTTGTACTTGTTATTATATAAAGTCAGGAGTACTTATGAGGAAGTGGAAACCCAACAGCATCAGCCGACTGTGAATGGGAGGTTGTACATCAAGTTATCATCCCTCGTGTTTGTAGGCAGGATATCATTAGAGTGGCTCATGATTCCAGTTTGGCAGGACACCTTGCAGTGAGGAAGACTGTGACACGCATTTTGAAACACTTCTACTGGCCAGGAATCTTCAGGGATGTTTCCTGGTATTGTAAGTCTTGTCACACCTGACAAGTTGTGGGGAAGTGTTATTAGACCGAAAAGGTTGCACCTCTAGTTCCCATTCCTCCTTTTGAGGCGCCTTTCACCCGTGTGTTGGTGGATATTGTGGGCCCTCTTCCTAAGACTTCTAACTTCAGGATTTTCTTATGTGTTGAGCCCTGATTTATATGGCTACTCTGTTATCCTGAAGCCATTCCAACTTAGGAAATATCTCAAAGCAAAGAACGTGGTTAAGGAAATGCTAGGGTTCTTCATAAAGTTTGGTCTGCCCAAGGAGGTACAGTCAGACCGGGGAAGTAATTTCATGTCGAATGTTTTCAATCAGTCTCTGAAAGAGTTGGGGATCACCCAGATCACGTCTTCAGCTTACCATCCCCAGACCCAAGGAGCGTTGGAGAGATATCATCAAACACTCAAATTGATGCTCAAGAAACGCTGTTTGGAACATCAGAAAGACTGGGATAAAGGTCTTCCATTCGTTGTGTTTGCTGCAAGAGAATCTCCAAATGAATCACTGGGCTTCTCACCTTTTGAACTACTTTTTGGCCATGAAATAAGAGGACCCCTTAAGCTACTCAAGGAATGCTGGCTGTCGGAGGAAGATGACGTCAACCTGCTGGAGTATGTGATGAATTTCAAAGCAACGGCTGTCCACTGCTTTACAGCTGGCGAGAGAGAATTTAGGAGCTGCTCAGGAGAAGATGAAGACTTGGTATGATAAGAAGTCCAGGTTACGCCATTTTCAGCCAGGAGATCAGGTTTTGATTCTGCTACCAGTTCATGGGCAACCTCTTTCAAGCCTAAGTTTAGTGGTCCTTATTTCGTGGAGAAGAAACTCAGTGATGTCAACTATGTCATCGCCACACCAGATCGTAGAAAGAACAAGGAACTTTGTCACATCAACATGGCTAAAGTTATATCACAGGCAGGACGAAAATAATCCAGTCTGCACTGTGAAGCTGCTGTTCCAATCCTGAGTCTGCAAGTGAAGCTCTCCCATGCAGCATGAGCCTCAGTGATCGTTTGGGGAAGAATCCTGATATCATGAATGATCTCCAGACTAAGCTTTCTCATCTACCTCCCGAGGAAAGGCAGTGAGTTTTCTGCATTACTGCAGGGAGTACCCGCAAGTGTTCCTCGTGCCACTCCAGGAAGAACTACTGTGTTGATGCATGATGTCGAGGTTGGAGACGCAAAACCAATTAAACCGCCTCCTTACTCGTGTGAACCCAGTGAAAGTTCCTCTCATCCAGAAGGAGCTTGGCTACCTGTTGGACCACAAGATGATTGAGCCCTTGTCAGAGTGAGTGGAGTTCTCCTGTCACTTTAGTCCCTTAAGCCAGGTGGGTCACAGCTGCTATTGCATCGACTACAGACGTGTTAATCAGATAACCAAAACAGACACTTACCCTCTCCTCGCGTGGAAGATTGCATAGACAAGATCGGAAAAGGCTAGGTACATAAGTAAGTTTGGATTTGTTAAAGGGATACTGGCAAGTACCTATGACTGAACGTGCTAGGGAGATCTCATGTTTTGTAACACTAGGAAAGGCTTTTGCATGTTCTGTAAATGCTGTATGGTATGAAGAATGCAGCAGCCACATTTTCAGAAGCTCATGAATGTTGTAACAGAGGGTTTGGCAGGGTGTGTTGTTTATATTGATGATGTATTTAATCTTCAGTGACAACTGGAAAGGATCACTCTATGCCATGTCAGTAAATTTCTTGAGCGTTTAGTTCAGGCTAATCTTGTAGCTAATTTATCAAAGTGTGAGTTTGGTCAAGCTAAAGTTCAGGGTACCTTTAATCTACTAGAAAGACCCGCCGACATGTCGTAAAATACCCCCGCTTAATACCAATACACCAGTCCTTGTAAGTGAGACAGCCCTAGCATGTATTCTTACAATATGTGACGGTGGGTGTTAGCAAGGCCGAAGTGGTGGACATGTAGAGGTGTTGGTATGTAGGAGGACTGCTGGGCCTTTCTGATAGCAGGCTGGTGAAGCCTATGCCCAGAGTCGGACACACATAAAAAAAAAAAAAAAAACCTTTGGTACGTAATTGGTGATGGACATGTTGCACCACCCAGCAGCCAAGGTTCAGTGTTAGGGCAAGTGATCTTCCTGGTAGACCTAAAAAGTAGGAAAGAGCTACTAAAGATTTTTGGGAATGGTAGGTTATTACCGGAGATTTGTTCTCAAATTTTTTATTCTTTGTATCACTACCACTTTACAGACATACTTTGAAAAAAGGGAGTTAAATTTGTCTGGACCGATAACTGTGAATCCTCTTTCAACAAACTTAAAGCTATTCTTATTAAGTCAGCCAGTGCTCGCTACTCCAAATTTTGCTAAGTTTCCTTTTAAGAGATGGCTGTTGATGCAAGTGATACAGGAGCTGGGGCTGTTTTGCTGCAAGAGGATGATCAGGTATTGAACACCCTGTATCTTATTACTAGTATAGAAGTTCACTCCCTAACCTCAAAAGAACTACTCAACTATTGAGAAAGAGCTTTTGGCCTCCTAGATTTTTTGGGTTTACAGCATTTTTTTCATTTTCTATTTTGTGTTCTGGGTTTTGACCCCATAGTCATTTATACTGATCATAACCCACTGAAATTCCTTAGTAAGTTTTAAAGATAAAAATCAGAGATTGGACAAGATGGAGTCTACTTCTTCAGGAGTATTCATTAGACCTACAACATGTCAAGGGGAAAGAAATGCTTATTGCAGATTGCTTATCTAGACTTTAGACAGATTGAGCTTGAGTAATAAGAAATTTCCTTTGCAAATTTCTTTTTCTTTTGTGGGGAGGTGTTACATAGCCTATGATTTCACTTATCCTTTGTGTAATTCTTAACGTACAGTGTGCTGCCTGTTTGATCACGAGAGCGTGTTCTACCTCACTCCCCCCTTCTACCGTTATAGTAGAGTAAGTCGTTCTTTCTGTTGTTCAGAGCGGGATTGTCAGCTCTTTGTCCCCATGGCTTCATTTGTTGTCCTTCTTACAAGTTGTATCAAGCTCTGCTTTTCGGCCCATATATAATGAGCTCAGTCTCTACATTAATTGCCACCAGATTCACTCCTACCTTTAGTTCACATCTCTTTGTCCTCCCCTGTACAAAGTTATTGTTGTGAGTGCTCAGGAAGTCTCCAACCTACCTAGCAGCTGTGTAATTTGAGATATAACCACATGCATTTTTTCTTGTACTGTGTAGCATAAGGTTAATTCTTAGGCCTAGTGAAGTTTTTGTGATTAATGTGAAGTTTTCGTTAGTCATTTTTGATAATAGTTTGTATCTGTAATAATTTATCTTGCATTAACTGAGCATTACCCAGTGTATTTTCATTTTATCAGGGCTGACTTAGATAAATTTACTCCTGCTAATTTCGTGTTAATAGAGGCTATTGCAGTTAACCATATATTGAACCTGTTACAGACACATTATCCTCATGAGTCCTGAATGTTTTGTTGTTAGTTTGAGTGATTAAACTTTAACTTGTAATTTTACCTAACTCTTTTGTTTTAAACCTGGGAACTTTACATTACTATAGTGATTTTTAGTATTCTCACTTAAAGTGTACATTATCTTTCTCTTCCGTAATCAATATAATATATATATATATATATATATATATAATAATATATTTAAATATATATATATATATATATTTATATAGATTGACAGATGAGGATAGATACACAGAGAGAGAGAGAGAGAGAGAGAGAGAGAGAGAGAGAGAGAGAGAGAGAGAGAGAGAGAGAGAGAGACGAGTATATGTGAGAGACTG
>NC_136975.1:20472401-20619901 GCF_032717465.1 Coenobita brevimanus
CCGCGTTCACTCACTCTGCTCCCAGACCTTGTGGAGTTAAGACTCTGCTCCTAGCTCTCGTGGAATTAGCACGGTTGTATATACACACCATAAGGAAGCTTGCTTCCCCAAGCAACTATACCAGGCAGCCTCATCGTCATCGGTTAACGATCACTCCCTCTTCACATAGCTAAGTAACCTTTACAAATTGGCCAATTCAAGGAGGGATTAGCGAAGAGATAGATTAGAAGATAGTATTGTAGGTGAGTTAAATTTAATTTACGTTTCACTTAACTCTATGAGACTTGTTTGATTTACTTAGACAACTTTAGGGAAGAGTAACGACCTACGAGTTGTGTACCGAGAAAATTCTTGCATAGCGGTGTCCCGGCAGGGATACCGACTTGGATACATTAAACATTTCTCACATTTTGGTGCCCAGAAAGAGGGCCCCGATTTGTTTACCAGAATTACTCAACATTTTTCACATTTTTGGTGCCCCGACCGAGTGAGGAAAACCGATGTGTGCCGAGGCGCTGAATGTGTTTAAAGTTGCTTTTGTGGGGCACAGTTTACTACCACGTTCGGTTGAAGTGGAAGACGTGGACGTACGTGTCTATAGAGCTCCGGGAGGAAAGGCAAACTTTTTCTCTGAAGATGAAAGGCTGAATGCCGTACTAGACTGGGAGCATGACCGTACGGTCCCTTTCCTTGGAGGAAATGATATCCATGAGGACGTGGAGGTCAATGAAGTTGTGGAGAATATTTTAGCAGTGGTAGGAGCCATAGAGGGCTCTTGTAAATCCTCAGTAGCCATAACCCTCCTCGAGCCAAGGAACCTGCCATATAGCTCTCCAGTTTGTTCTGGAACCTATAAATTAATTAGCAGAGCTGTAAACCGAAAGTTGCAACGGGCCAGGAAGGGAAGGGATTTCATACATTTTAATGCCAAGCCCTTCCAAGCAATGTTGAAATCTGATGGTATACATTGGAACCATTATGGTAGGGAGCGGTTCTGCAGAAATTTATAAATTATGTAGAACATAAGAAAGGAGAGTTCTATGCTGTGCAAGCTATGGGTGGGCCTATGGAGTATTGAGGTAATTAATTCTGAGCTCGGGGAATATGGGTGTTTTGGCAATTGAGTGTGGGGATGAAATAAAAACCTAGAGGTTTAATAACCCTGGGGGATAGGTTGAAATTATAGACCTAGTCCCTACACTCCTCAAAATTAAATGAATAATTAGCTGAGCTGTAATGAATATTACGAAATTGGGAGAGGGGATAATTTGCACAATGAGGACTTAATCCCTACCCTCTTCAAAATTTAAAATAATCAAATCATTACTAAGTTGAGGTAAAATTGTGGTTGGAATTTATAATTAAATTATTAAATTAGAACTCCGTCAACATGTCTGTTTCTTTATTGCAAAGATCTTCTAGTAGTAAGGCAGGATGGGTAACTAGAGCCATAAATGATTGTAACCAGTCGTTGGACCAAATACCTCTGTCCAAGGAGAGAATATATAGTCTCCTAAATATCCTGAAAGATCGATGGAGTGAGTACGAAGAGAGTTACTTAACTTTAGAAGCGGCTATAGTAAAGGCTGAGAATAAGGAACTCTTAGAGTCAGAAACTACGAAGTTTGAAAACCAATTAGAAGAATACTTAACTGTTGTAAAGTCACTAGAGTCAGAATTAGCTGACACTGCCGCGGAAACACAAGTTGTGGCACAGCAGAGTAGAGCTGTGTTACCACAAATAACGCTTCCGGAATTTGATGGGGAGCAGAACTGGAAATCTTTCTGGGACCAGTTCAAATATTTGGTACACGATAGAACAGCTCTCCCTAAAGTCACCAAACTTACCTATTTGTTAGGACAGGTCAAGGGAACACCATATCAACTGATAAAAGAATTACCAGTAGAAGAAAATAACTATGAAATGGCTTTGACCATCCTTAGACAAAATTACGAAGACAGGGAACAAGTTATAAATGATTTAGTAAAGGCTCTAATAGAATTACCCATGCCTAGGCACGATTTTGATTCCTTGCAAAAATTTAGAATTGCAATAAGTTGTAAATTAAGGGCCTTAGATACTTAGGAAGATATTAAGACATCAGATTGGGTGCTTTCAAGAATTGTGTCCTTAAAGCTACCACCGAAAACCAAGGATGCTTTGTATGGTAGGTACCAGAAGGATAATTTCTCCTGTGAAGAGACTGAGGAAGGCTTGATGCAACTCTGTAAACATTTGCAAGGAACATTAAATACTACTGAGGTCAAACAGAAGACTGAAGTAAAGAAAAAAACCACTAACCAACTGATAAGGAATGTTAAGTCAGAGAAGACTAAGTATGTGCCTAAAGAAGAGATAGGTACTTTCCTTAGCTCCACAAAGGCCGAGGATAAAGTATTAAACATAAGGAATAGACATGCTGAGGATATTAAGGAAGTAAAACCTTCCATGGTAAAAGACAGGAAAGTTTGTGTCTTTTGTGGTGAGCAACATTCCAGTGTATTTTGTCAAGACTACCCTGATTATGCTTCTAGAGTAGGGAAGCTTCAGGAACTGGGGTGTTGTATAATCTGTATGAACTCCGAACATGCTGCCGCGGACTGTAAGACTAAATTAAATCTTTGCTTTAAATGCAAAAAAGATCATCATCAAAGTGCTTTATGCCCTAGGATGAAAATTGAGGTTCCTAAACCTGCAAGCGTCAATATGACAATTGCAAAAGGGAATGCTCCATTAGTAATGCCAGCTGCAGTACCAATAGCAGATGTGAAGTATTGTTTGAGAATAGAAACCAATTAGTATGTACCCTGTTTGATACGGGTGCTCAGAAAACCTTCATTTCTGCAGACATTGTAAAGAAATTAAAGTTACCAGTTATCGGCAAGGTAAATCTAGCCATTACAGGATTCTTAACAACTAGGAAGGCTCAGTCTTTTGATTTAGTTAGACCTGTAATACAATTAGGCAGATATAAATGCCGTATAACAGCAGCTGTGCTTGATAATATGGAGACAAGTATATACATAAAGGGATTGAAGGAAACCTCTGATCATCTACAAAGCTCAATGATAAGGTTGGCTAAACAGAATGTGGAATCAGATACTGTGGTCCCATAAAAATGATAATTGGTTCTGATTATTGTGGAAGATTCCTACATAGGACTTTCAAAAGGAATAAGGTACAGTTGCTCAAGAGTCCAGGAGGTAACCTTATTATGGGTCAGTTGCCTTTTCCAAAACAAGTTAAAGGAGAGGCCAAACTAGTAGTCTCAGTATTTGTTACCCCCACACAGTCATTGATGGTAGCTAGAATAGGTGCAGAATTAGAACCTACTCAGATAAATGACTTGTTGGATGAAAACATTGAACCCGTACACAAACTGTGGGACCTAGACAGTATAGGTATACACTCTGAGGAACCAACCCCTGAAGATAAGATAACATTGGACTTGTATAATCAGTCTGTGGAATTTAAGGATGGACAGTATTGGGTAGGATTACCATGGAAACTAAACCATTCAGAGTTACCAACAAATTACCAAGCAGCTAAAGCTCAGTTAAATTCTCTTCTAAGAAAGTTGAGAGATAAACCAGAACATCTGATCCTATATGATAATATTATAAAGGGTCAATTGAAGAATAAATTTATAGAAGAGGTAGAATACCCTGTTAACCACAAAGAAGGACACTACTTACCACATCATGCTGTAAGCAAGGATTCAGTAACTGCTCCCATAAGGATAGTATTCAACTGTAGTAGTAAAGCGTCCAAGGGATCAGCTAGCTTGAACGATTGCCTATACTCTGGACCTACACTAACAGAGAAGTTAAGGAATGTGTTACTAAGATTTAGAGAGAAACCTTACGCTTACACAGCAGACATTAGTAAGGCTTTTCTCAGAATAGGACTGAGAGATGAGGATAGGAAATTTACAAAATTCCTCTGGCCTCACGATCCTCAAAATGAGGATAGTCCATTGAAAACTTACTGTTTCCGATCGGTGCTCTTTGGCTCTTGTGCTAGTCCTTTCCTACTTTGCAACACTTTAAAGCATCATTTTGAAAATGCCAAATGTCCAGAAATAGGGCAGGCTTTTTATATGGATAATTTGCAAGGTGTTGCTGATACAGAGTCGGAAGCCTTGAAGGCTTATGAAGTAGCCAATTCCGAATGTGGGAAGGCAAATTTGCCGTTACAGAGCTGGAACACAAATTCACCGCTTTTGAGGAATAAAATACAAGAGGACTATCCAGATTCTGACATTCCCAAAATTCAAAATGTGTTAGGTCTTAACTGGGATACAACAGCTGATGTAATAAGTTTGAAATCAGTTAAGTTCTCTGATGTCACTCTCACCAAGAGGTCCTTGTTAAGTCAGGTTTCCAAGCTATTTGACCCATTAGGATATGTCAGTCCTATAGTTATTAGGGGTAAATGTTTAGTACAGGAGGCTTGGCGAGAAAAGTTAGACTGGGACACTGAATTGGGTGAGACATATGTGGAACAATGAGAACAGATTAGAAAGGAGTTTGAAACTACATCAAGTATATGTATTCCCAGGAAAATAAGCAGTAATGAGAAGTCGCACTTACACATATTTTGTGATGCTTCTCAAAGGGCCTATGGAGCAGTAGCTTATTGCGCAACAGGAGAGGATAGTAAGATTATAATGTCCAAAGCCAGAGTTGCGCCAATTAAAGAAAGAACCCTACCTCAAATGGAATTGGCTTCCATAGAAGTAGAAACTAAATTGGCCAGGTATATAACCACAACTCTTGATACTCAGTTTGAGGATATTTACATATGGACTGACAGTGAGATTTGTCTTTACTGGATAGGGAAGGAAGACAGTAAAATTCCTTTCGTCCGTAATAGAGTGAAGACTATTAAAGAGCTGTCTTCCAAATTTAATTTCATGCATGTGTCCTCCAAACAAAATCCAGCTGATCTGCTGTCGAGAGGTTCGACCGTAAGGAGACTGATCAAAGATAACTTGTGGTTTAAAGGTCCTAAATGGTTACTCACTAAGGATTGGCCTGAACAGAAACAGTACAGTATTGCTGAGATTAGTGTAGTGAACTTGGATCCTGTAGTACCTGAGCCAGAAGTAATTGACATCAGCCGATTTTCATCGATAAGACAACTTTTAAATTCTACTAAATTGGTTGTTGAATTTTTGAATAAGAAGGTGGGGTTTCAGAAATTAGATCCTCTAGAATACTGGCTGAAAAGAGTACAAAGAAATTCTTACGGGGAAATATATAAACTTTTAGGCCAAGACACTGGAAAAAGGAATAAGCTGATGAAGAATTTAGGCTTGTTCTTAGACGGAAAGGGTCTGATAAGATGTCGAGGCCGATTGGTAAAGGCTGACTTGCCCATCCAAACCAAACATCCCATTTTATTACCTAAGAGTGGATGCTTTGTACAACTTATTATAAAGGAAGCCTATGATTCCACTCTCCATGGAGGTGTACCGCAGACCTTAGCTCAAATTCGGGAAAGGTACTGGATTCCTAAGGGTAGACAGGTTATTAAAAAATATCTCAAAAACTGCATCATTTGTAGGAGGTATGAGCAGCGACCATATATCTACCCAGGACCACCAGCCCTACCGAAGGATAGGGTGAACATAAGTCGGCCCTTCCATATAACAGGAGTGGACTACACAGGGGCTATAACTGTTACGGGTGAGGAAACTCCCCATAAAATTTACATTTGTTTATTTACTTGTGCCTACACAAGGGCAGTCCATCTAGAATTAGCGGAAGACCTAAGCTCAGAGACATTCCTCAATGTCTTTCGCAGATTTGCCGCTAGAAGGTCTTGTCCTGGCAAGTTAATAAGCGACAACGGAACTAATTTCGTTGGAGCAGCTCCCTTACTGTTGAATATAATGAACGACCCAAAGGTTAAGTCGGCGTTGGGAATCCGAAATTGTATTTGGCAGTTCACAGCTCCAAGAGCTCCATGGCAAAATGGATTTACCGAAAGAATGATTGGTATTGTCAAGAACTGCCTGAGGAAAACATTACATAGAACTAAGATCCCGAGAGAAGATTTAAGAACAGTAATAACTGAAATTGAAACCAGGATTAATAATAGACCCTTGACTTATCAAGATGACACTAGCGACTCGCTAGAGGCCGTAACACCGGCTCACATGTTATATGGCAGGAAGCTCCATCCGATGCCTTGTGTGGATATCCAAGAAGAAGTTGATGATCCTAACATAGAAAATAATAATTTAGGACAACATCTTCGGGAGGGATATCAACATCTGAAAAGGGTGCTGGATACTTGGAACAGACATTGGAGCGAAGAGTATCTTTTGAGCCTACGCGAGAGGTTTTATGGAGCTCAAGCTGCCAGCAACAAATCAGTTATTAACATAGGAGATGTGGTCTTAGTGAAGACTGAACGGCCAAGATCCCAGTGGCCATTAGCTAAAGTGATCTCCACACACCCAGATTCTGAAAGGGTGCTGAGACTCGTAAAAATAAAATGCAGGGGACATACCAGTATAAAAACTATTGATAAACTGGTACCCCTTGAGTTAGCAGCCTCTCCGGATCCAGAGTATGGTGAAGATCAAACGGGTCAAGAGGCGCGACCTAGTAGGGCCGCAGTACAGGGTTCTCGAGAACTATGGATGGAACTCTTGGCTAAGGGTCATATTACATGATACAACGTATCATTTTCCGCCGGCCCCAAAACTGTGGGAAATATTTTCCCCCAGAGCAGTTGCGCTCTCTATTTTTATCATAGTTATCCCTGGTTAAGGCAGAGGATATTGAGACCGTTGTTAATTGTTCAAACGGTTTTAATAACCCAGAAACGACGTTCTCTTTAATAATTCTTGTTATTGATAAATAAAATGCTACTGCATTTAACCCTCGTGGACAACTATGCATTGTAAATACATGTAATTATGTGGTATTTTCCACTGACCTAAACTGCGTCTGCGCGATAGATGACGTGGCAAGCAGGGAAAGATTCCCCTGTTAAGGCAGATGTGGAATTAAGATATTTACATAGTTAAAGGGAATATTTGGTCTAACTTTAGTTTAAGTAAAACTAAGATTAATTTGTTAGATTTGCCCTGTAGATATCCTGTTGTAATTTAACTGTATTTAGTACTGTAATTAAATAAGAGTTGGCAACCCACAATTCGATGAAGTGTTGGGGCTTGCCGCGTTCACTCACTCTGCTCCCAGACCTTGTGGAGTTAAGACTCTGCTCCTAGCTCTGTGTGGAGTTAGCACGGTTGTATATACACACCATAAGGACGCTTGCTTCCCCAAGCAACTATACCAGGCAGCCTCATCGTCATCGGTTAACGATCACTCCCTCTTCATATAGCTAAGTAACCTTTACGAATTGGCCAATTCAAGGGGGGATTAGCGAAGAGATAGATTAGAAGATAGTATTGTAGGTGAGTTAAATTTAATTTACGTTTCACCTAACTCTATGAGACTTGTTTGATTTACTTAGACAACTTTAGGGAAGAGTAACGACCTACGAGTTGTGTACCGAGAAAATTCTTGCATAGCGGTGTCCCGGCAGGGATACCGACTTGGATACATTAAACATTTCTCACATTTTGGTGCCCAGAAAGAGGGCCCCGATTTGTTTACCAGAATTACTCAACATTTTTCACATCACCTTCAAATACTGGCAATTTCAGAGACGGTAATTTAATTCCCATTGCTTTCCGACTCTCTGCCTGTTCTTGTACTACCGAGTCCTTGGCGGGTAATTCGAGAGCACTCTCTAATTCGATCAAGTGTCTGTTGACCTTATTAACATATTCTGTATCACTGACCACTTCTTCTAGATCTTCATCAGGATATAATTCATACAACTCCTGATTGTAAGACTCGATCTCAGTGAGGATCTTCTCAACCGTCACTTTCATACTTTTAATGTCGTGAACGGTTGCGGCATGTTCTATAAATTCTTTTAAGTTAGCAGTCATTTTTGTGACTGCTCCCTTTTTGGCAGCGCTAAGCCTCTTTAATGATTTTATTACATAGGCAATTAAGGGAAAGAAAATGACAGCAAGTGCAGATTTTAAGTTAAAATGTAGTAATTCTTGGGCAGAATCCAAATAGAAATAAAATGAATTAAATTTAAGCCAAATTTCTATATTAAAATTTTTACAATTTTGTCAAGCTCCTGTGAGGGCAGTATGTTAGGCAGTCCAGGAGATCAAACCCTAAACCCCCTCACTAAAAGCTTGTTGCCCAAGAAAGCAACACGCTCTTTTCAGAAGGCCATCCAACACCCTTTTGTTGCCTGGTGTATCCAGGCACGCCAAACTTGCGGACATAAAAGGCTGGAACACCATCTGGAAACTGCACCGGACGATCTAGCTGGAATCTCTGGACATATGAATACCCTATCCAACATATGGTTGATTGCAGACACAGCTCAAAAGATGTTCCCGCTCTCACACCCGCAGCCCCCTATTATCTATCACTAGATATAATCCTGGTCACGGCACCAATTTATGTTAGTTATTATCACTGTACGGGGTCTTAATTATTAACTAACATAAAGCGAAACAACTCACCATTGTAATATATGGTATGTGAATATGGCGTTTTGATCAGTACTCAGTATAAATATTCTAGGCCTAATAAATATGCCGAGTACTTAGCTGTGGTGTTGACGGTTATAAATTCAGAATATTCTTGGGTGATTCCTGATGAATGCTTAAGGCACGTGTGTATTAGCTGGTGGCAAGGAGAGAACTGAACTGTCTGGTAACCGGGAGAGAACTGGTCAGCTTCGAGCAGCTTCGTGCACAAAGTAATTAAAAAAAAGAAACAACAATTATGACTAAATATATCGTTTTCTCAATGACCAGATTTATCTCTAGCGATAAATAATATCTTACCCAATTTATGCAGTACATGAAATTATTTACAAAAATGTGCTGTCGTGGTCGGGAATATTTAAAGCCGAAATCCACGACACCACCCATAGTTTTAGGGGATTAGCGCTCCTCTGAAACTTATAAAGGACACGAAATAGAGGAAGGAGGGAAGATATGGTTATGATATTTTAGTACCTATTATACAATGGACTCTCATCCACAATGCAATATTTTGGGAGCATCACCACCCAATGATTCTTGGGGCTTTGCCCCCATCCCCAAAATAAAACAGATTAGAAATAGGGGGAAGATTTGAATGAGACTTCCCAGGAGAGTTTATTTGATTACTCCGAAGGACTTACCATATACAAGTTTCCAGCCATGTTTTTTCGGAGGTCTGCCACCCTTACCTAATAAAAAATGTCCAGGAATAGCAAAAGACGGACAACTATGGCTTTAATATTGTAGAACCTATTGAATACTGGCTTTCTTCAGCAATGCGGTATTTGGGGACCGTGACCCAACCCACCCCACCCCAATGGTTCATGGGTGGTCAGTCCTTCCCTCAAAAAATAAAGATCAGAAATCGAAGAAAGTGAGTGCATGTATTTGAACGAAATTGGCGTGCATATTGCAGGATTAAGTATGCAGTTCCTATGGTTTCTGTAAAATTACCCGACGAGATTGCAGATCTACTTTATTATTATTTTCGGTGTTTCCAGACTCTTAAAATGTACTTTAGAACTACAATGGTAAAATACAGAATTCTTTACTAAGGTGATTTTTGCCGGCCCTAATAAATGAAACTCTTAACTTTTTTTTTTTTAAGTGAGGAAGAAGGAACCAAAGGCTGAGCCTGCAAAACGTTCTTTCCAAGAAACCCCTCCCCCCGTGGGCAGCCACTTTGTCGTGGTGGGGGGGCTTCCTTGCCCCTATGATCCCACAAGCCTGCCTGCATATATAACATCTGGTAGGGCCTCCCATGCGGATGGGGTTGTGGGTGAGGGGTCCGACTAAGCACTGTCCGAAATGTAGGTTACCTGTACGAGTCATCGGTGCCGCCCTCCAAAGGGGTTGCCTTGTCCTGAGTTGGTTGGTTGGATGACTGGCTGGGAGGTGTTGGGGAAGGGGGTCTTTGCACTGGTGGGAGCGAACTTTCGCATCGCAGGGTGTCCTTTTTGGATCACCCTCTGGGGACGAGGTACCCCACTCCCATCAGACTACGCTGAGTCCCCTCACTCCCTGGTAGGCAGTTTCCCATGGCTCCTGGTGCCGTTTTATCTCTCACTAATGTATGTATGGATACACCAAACATTTTCTTCAACTACTCGTGTGGTCGGTGACCAGCCGCACAAGTTGGCATCACCTGGTAACTCTCTTGATGATGACCCTGTACCATCCAGGTCATCTGCCAAAACTGCAAATTCAGATGTTCCTTCTATTGAGCTGTTACCTGGTGTCTTTGTGAAACACTCTAATACAAAATACATAGTCGTCAAAATGGATGCTGGTACTTTCTTCCGGAATCTGAACTGTTTTCAGATTCACAGTGGTCTAGTTATGGCATGTGGATTTACCCCCAAGGTCTCCTTGCAGTGTGATGGTTCTCCGTTGTTAGAAGCCAGGAATGAAGAAGAGAGTTCACGCATCCAGTTTCTCACTATGGTTGCTGGTTATCCAGTATCTCCCTCTCGTCACTTCGTCCTAAATCAGTCCTGTGGGGTTGTGTATTCTCGGGACTTGGTCTCCTATTCTGATTGTTCCTTCTTGGAGGGGCTGGCTCCTCAGGGAGTCATAGGAGTCCAGAGAATTATGAAGAAAGATGATGGGGTTTTAATCCCCACACCCACTCTCATCTTGACGTTTGATCGCCTTACTTTCCCAGAGATTGTCACTGCTGCATGGTGGAAACTTAAGGTTAAATCTTATGTTCCCCGACCTAGAAGATGCAATTATTATCAAAAGTTTGGCCATGTTCACCGCTCTTGCAGGCAGGAAGCATCTGACCTTCCTGAGGTTTGTGGAAATTGTGGTGCAGTATTTCGTGGTATGGTAGATTATTCTCAACCCTCTAAATGTTTGAACTGTGGAGGACCGCATGCAGGCCTCCTCAAGGGATTGCGATGAATACAAGTTTGAGTATAAGATTACAGTATTTCTGTCTGAACGAAGGAGAAAATTTCCTTTTCTGAGACAAAGGCCAGGGTAAGGGTGAGGTTCATTCGCCCTGGGGTTACCTTTACTGCTGCCTTGTCTTGCCCTAAAGCTTCTCGGCAGATGCCCCCGCCATCACACAATGCCCTATCAAATTCTTGGGGTTCTACTTCCCGGCCTTCTCAGTCGGGGGGTTCCACTGATAGGGTGCAGCCTGGAAGCAGCTGTGCTTCCTCTGGGGAGGTGCCTCCTGTCTCTAGGGGTGTCCACTCTGGGGTGATGCTTCCAGAGTCTGGGAGTGCCTCCCCCATCCCAGTTCCTCCGGTTCCTCCTGTGACAAACACCCATGTCGATGCTATGCCTTGCTTTGACATATCCAAAACTCATGATGTCCTTCCTGTGTATGGTAAGCGTCGCTGTGGCTCCTCAGAGTGCTCAGAGATTGAAACACTGCCACCAAAATTCTCTGCAGTGGAGCCCACCACTCCCCCTCCTCAGGATGCTGAGGAGTCGGGATGAGTGCAGGCTGGGTATGGCATCTCACTGACGACCCAGCCACCACCAGACAGTGGTGGTACTCAGATTGTCGATCCGCCTGCTCATGAGGCCTTGCCCTCCCAGACTTCCAGTTCTGTAGGATGTGCTACTGATCATGCTCCTTCTTGTGGCGGCACTGCCTGCTCTGTTCTGGCTAGGTCAGCTTGTGGTCCCCCTGCCAAAATATCTCTTGCCCCACCACAGAAGAAGACCATTGTCTGGCCCTCTTCTTCTTCCTCCAGGTTATCTTCAGCTGGATGGCATGCCGTACACCATAATGATGCCAGGCAGTCCCTTTCTTAGGGAAGTTCTAAACAGCAATGTAAATCTGGTTGCTTGTCGGGGGCAAGGTTGTCTCGCCCCTCAACCCATTTCTTCCTTTGCTATGGGTACTATGGCATTCTCAGCCAGTATAATACAATGGAATTGTCGAGGGCTGTGTGGTAATTGGGAGGAGCTCCAGAGCCTCCTGGCTTATTCCCCTTTGTGCGTGTGTCTCCAGGAAAGTCTTGTAGGGTTTGCCACTCCTCATGCACCACTTAGGTACAATGCATTTTACTCAGCGCCAACCCAGGGTCCTCTTGAGGGTGTTGCTGTTTTGATGAGGGCTGACATCCCTCATCGACCAGTCCACCTCCAGTCTGACCTCCAGTGTGTTGCTGTGTGGATGTATGCCCACTGCTGGTATACAGTTTGTTCCATTTATTTGCCACCCAACACAGCAGTCAGTAGGTTGGAACTTGAGAACCTGCTTTGTGAGTTACCTACGCCCTTTCTTCTCTTGGGGGACTTTAATGGTGGCCACCCTTTGTGGGGTGACTGACTTGTTAACCAATGTGGGAGTTTGTTGGCGTCCTTATTGGAGGATGAGGATCTTGCCCTCTTCAATACTGGGGCGTTTACACATTTTCATCCCCAGCCAGGTTCATTTACTGTAATCAACCTCTATGTCTGCTCTCCTGACTGTCTCCTGGACTTTACCTGGGAGGTTATGGAGGATCTCCATGGAAGCGATCACTTCCCATCCAACTTACTGCAGCAGTATCTGGTCCCTGTTCCCGGCTACCGAGGATTGGATAAGGCAGACTGGTCCCTTTTCTCCTCTCATATTTCTAATAATGTCTCATTAGAAGACTTCCGAATATTGATGAGGCTGTTTCATTCTTTACCTCCGTTCTACAGTCTGCTGCCCTTCATGCAGTTCCTAAAACCTCTGGCACGTCTCGTTATCGACCTGTCCCATGATGAAATGAGGATTGTAGTGTTGCTGTACGTGCTAAGAAGTTAGCTTTCTCCCGTTATCTTAGTTACAGGACAGAGCATTATCTTGTTGAGTTCAGAGAGGCATGGGCTGAGGCTCATCGGGTACTCAGATAAGCTAGATGGGACTCTTGGATGGCTTATGTGTCATCTATAAACTCAAAGATGCCAGTGTCTCAGGTGTGGAAGAGGGTGCAAAAGATCTCAAGAAAATTTACTCAAGGCAGGTCCCCCATGCTGATGACTTATGGTGAGCCTGTTGGTGACCCTGCAACTGTGGCCAATAGTTTTGCATCCGCTTTTGCAGTGATCAGTCATAGGGATATTAGCTCACCAATATTTGCCAGACAATGAGAGGTAGAGGAGGCACGGGTACTGGACTTCCTTTCAGGGAATGTGGAATCATACAACCTCCCTTTCTCTTGTTGCGAACTCCAATCTGCCCTTTCCTTCTGCTGCGACACCTCACCAGGGCCGGATGATATTCCCTACGCTATGCTTCGACACTTGGATGATGATGCACTTCCTTTCTCCTTAGCCTTTATGATAGAATCTGGAAGGAATCTTCTCTTCCCACTTCTTTGTGTGAGGCCATTGTCCTGCCATTCCAGTAGCCGGAGAAGGCAGGTTACAGTCCCCTGGAGTATCAGCCAATTGCCTTAACATCCTGCATGTGCAAATTATTTGAGAAAATGGTTAACACGTGCCTAATGCATTTCCTAGAAAGGAATGAATGTCTTTCTCAGTGTCAGTCTGGTTTTCGAAAATGTCGCTCAACAACAGATGCACTTCTCTGTCATGAGGCTGCAGCATGTGATGCTTTTGCTAGACAGGAGCATCTACTGTGCATTTTCTTTCATCTAGAAAAGGCATATGATTCTACATGGCGGTTTGGTATCTTCCAGCAACTCCATTTTTTTGTTTACATGGCAGACTACCCCTCTTTATATTAAATTTTCTGTGTGACCGTTCATTCAGAGTTAGGGTTTTTGTCACCCTGTCTCCTTCGTACCCTCAGGAGGAAGGGGTGCCTCAGGGAAGTGTCCTCAGTGTGACCTTTTTTGTAATAGCATTGGACGGTATTGTGTCTTCTGTTCCAGAAGGGGTGTCGGCCTCACTGTATATTGATCATTTGGCTCTATGGTATGCTGCTTCCCGAATGTCCGTGGCTGAACGTCGCATGCAGCTTGATCCGGACAGGGTCTTTCGGTGGGCCACAGTGCATGTCTTCCATTTCTCCCCAACAAAGACTGAGGCCTTGCATTTCTGCTGCTTGAGAGGAGGTCACCCCGACCCAGATCTCCAATTATATGGCCACAGGGTGTGATGTGTCGATGAAACAAGGTTTATCAGACTTGTCTTTGACAGGAGACTGACGTGGGTGCCTCATATCCGTCCATTATGACTTTCATCCCTCCGTGCCCTGTCTCTCCTGAGGACCCTATCTCACTTGTCTTGGGGCACTGACAGAACTATCCTGCTCCAACTGTACTGTGCCTTAGTTAGGAGCAAATTGGATTATGGGTGTGTGGTGTACTCCTCTGCTACTGAGGCAGGGCTGCGGCCACTAATTTCTGTCCATCAAGATGGGATTCATCTGTCAACTGGGGCTTCCCGGTCTTCTCCGACTGAAAGCCTGTTGGTTGATGCGAACGAACAACTGCTGGATCTCCGCCGGCAGTCCATAATGGTTAAGTGTTAGCACCGCCTTCACCGTCTTCCGGCTTCACTGAGTTGTAAGGCTGTCTCAGAGGTCGCTCCTCTCCCCTTTTATGACACCCACCCTCGCTATCCACACCCGTTTGGGTACAGAGCAAAGACTGCCATGGGGGAGGTGGGTGTTCAGTCCTCTCCTGTTTACCCTGTGCGTGTCCCCCAAGTGGCTCCCTGGCTTCTTTCAGAGGTACAACCATTTGATTACTTCCTTGAGAGGAAAGCCTCTCTTTCCTCACATGCAGCTTTGTCTTATTTTATTTAACATGCCTCTGCTTACAGTGACTCGATCACTGTATACACTGATGGCTCTAAATCCCGTGTGGGGACAGGCTTTGGTGTCATCTTTCGTGATTTTAGCCGTGGTGGGAGTCTCCCTCCATCTGCATCTGTTTTTACTGCTGAACTTACTGCCATTCTAGTTGCAATTGAAATGATTTTTAGCTTTCCTCCAGCTTCTTTTACCATTTTTAGTGACTCAGATGGTGTCCTACAAGCTTTGTCTCGTGGCTTCCCATCACATCCCCTAGTCTTGTCTGTCTTGGAGTGTCTCTTCTTATTATGTAGGTGAGGATACTCTGTACAACTGCGTTGGGTCCCTGCACATGTGGGGTCGTGGGCAATGAGCAAGCTGACTCTTTGGTGAGAGCTGCTACCTCTCGCCCTTCCTCTCCTCAAAACCATGTCGCATCAGAGGATTTATGTGCAGCCACTGTGGAGGTTGTCTGTCTCTGCTGGTAAAGGAGGTGGGATGCAGCAGGGACGAACAAACTCTGCAGCATTCGTAGGAACCTGGGCGATGGGGGGTATGTGGGACTCTCCCGACAGTGGGAAACAGCTTTGGCCCGTCTCCGGATCGGCCATATTAGGCTGACTCATGGTTTTTTAATGGAGAGGGCACCTCCTCCTTATTGTGATGACAGTCTGGTTCCTTTGAACGTGCAGCATCTCCTTGTCGAATGCCCCAGTCTTGGGGACCTTTGTCGGCAGTATCTTTCCAGGTGCCGAGCTGGCGACGGATTGTACCTTCTTTCCTCGATTCTTGGGGAAGAGGTTTGTGCTATGAGGGGAGGCACCTTCTCCTTTGTGTTGAGTTCTGGCCTTCTCCACAAGCTGTAGGACTTTTCCATATTTTAGCTAGTGTTTTAATGATAATGTTCTAATTTTAACCCATATCTTTCCACCATGTTTTTTAGCTTTGTTAGTTTCTTTTATTCTTTTATATTGTTTATTTGTTTTATGCATTGTTTATCTCTGCTTTTAATCATTTTTTTTTTATATTTTTACTTCTTTTATTTTTATATTCAGCGGTATATGATCTCTGATGTTGCACCACCATGTCACATTTTCTTTCATTCATTCGTTCATTTAATCCAGGAAAAACAAAAAAAAACAAAAGAGAGCCAAATTCAAGATTCATTCATTTCGAGATGCCTGGACACATTGCGTTTGAAAGACTGTAGATCATAGGAAGTAGGAAAAACAGACAGAGGGAGACAGTTCCACAGTCGACCAGCATTAGAGTTGGACAGAAAAAGGATGAGAGTTTGTTGCTAGACGGTTGCTGCACACCCGTTGTAGAGGTGGAAGGATGCAAGCAGACAATTCAGAGGAGCAGTGACCATTGAAGTAGCGATAGTAAAGAACTAAATTGGCAACAGTGTGACGAAGAGACATAGGTTGAAGGGAGCCAGGAAGAGAAGGAGAGTTGATGAGACAAATAGCCTTTGACTCCACCCTATTGAGAAGAGCTGTATGTGGGGAGCCTCCACACACATGAGAGTTGTACTCTACACAGGGGTGAATAAAACCCGTGTATAAAGTCAACATCCATTTAGGGTTAAAGAAGACACAGAGTCGGCTTAGCACACCTAATCTCTTGGAAGCATATTTTACAAGAGATGTAATATGATCTTTCCAAGATAAGTCCCGTGTGAATGAAACCCCAAGCATGTTCAAGGATGATGCAGGATTGAGCTAGATATTATTAAACATTAGTGGATACTCCTGTGGAAGACTTTGACAGGTTAATAGGTGTAAAAACTGAATCACTGATGCATTGAAAACAAGATTACTTTTCCCAAGTCATAAATACGAGCCAAGTGAGACATTAGGTGTGCCATAGCCTAATCCCTTGTTTGTTGAAGTAACTGCTGAGATGGACGTTGCGGAAACTGAATGGAAAGGTGAAGGGTTGAATCATCAGCATACGAGTGGATAGGATTAGATGTACAGCTTAGATCATTGATGAACTAAAGGAAGAGAGATGGTGATAGGACAGAGCCCTAAAGAACACCAGTGTTGACAGATCTAGGAGAAAAATGATGGCCGTCTACAGTACAACAGCAGCTACAGAACGACCAGGAAGGAAGCTATAGATGAAGGCACAGAAAGAAGAATAGAAGTAGAAACAGTAAGAGGGCAGTTTGGAAATTAAAGATTTATGCCAGACTCGATTGAAAGCCTTTGATATGTCAAGTGCAATGGCAAGACTTTCGCCAAAGTCCCGAAAGGAGGATGACCAGGAGTCTGAAAGGTAGATGAGAAGATCGTCAGTGGAGCATCCCTGATGGAACCCATACTGACGATCAGAAAGAAGGTTGTGATAGGAAAGATGCTTTAAGATTATTCTGTTAAGAATAGACTTAAAAACTTCTGAGACACAGGATGTCAGAGCAATTGGACGATAGTTAGAGGGTTGGAAATGGTCACCATTCTTTGGGACTGGCTGAATGAGAGCAAACTTCCACCAAGAAGGAAAGGTAGGCTACAAGTTGAAAGGCAAAGGCAAAAGAGTTTACCTAGGCAGGTTGTAAGCACAGAAATACGGTTCTTGAGGACAACAGAAAGGACTCCATCATGCCCATATGCCTTGTTAGTATTGAGGCCTGTGATGGCAGAAAATACATAAGCTCAAGAATTTTTAATGTCAGCCATGAGGAAGTCAAAAGGGGGAAGTGATGGAAGAACAGCACCGGAATCGTCAAAAGTGGATTTAGAGGAGAAAGTCTGAGTAAAGAGATCTGCTTTATCTGCAGAAGAAATAGCTACAGAGCCATCAGAGTAGAAAAGAGGAGGGAAGGATGATGAGGTAAAGTTGCTAGAAAGGTTTTTGGCAAGGTGCCAGAAGGAGCGGGAAAAAATTCGAGTTGGAGAGTTGAGAGCATTTAGTAAGGATGAAACTATTTTTAGCAAAACGAAGAACAGACTTAGGACGATTCCAGGCAGAAACATAAAAAAGATGTGATTCAGGGGTGAGTTGGCTCCGTTACCTTTTATAGGTCCTCTCCTTGTTGTGGACAGCATTAGAACAAGCATGATTAAACCAAGGCTTTCTTGCATTTGTCAAAGGATATGGGAAAGGAATGTATCCTTCCATGCCTGAGAGAATATCCTCCGTAATGCGCAAGGCACACTCAGATGGCCTCCGGCCATGGAAGCAATAATCATTCCATGGAAAAGCAAAGAAGTACTGCCTAAGGGTCTCCCAATCTGCAGCTCTAAAGTGCCACAGATGACATTTCTTTGGAGGGTCAACAGGCTGTACCAGAGCAATAGGACAGGTTAAGGTAATAAAGTTATGCTGGGAGGAGCCCAACGGAGAGAAAAGATTAACAGTGTAAGCAGAAGGATTAGTTGTAAGGAAGAGGTCAAGTATATTGGAGCTCTCTCCAAGTCGGTCAGGGAAACGGGTAGGGTGCTGTACAAGCTACTGTAAGCCATTAAGGATAGAAAAGATGTAGGCTTGTTTACCAGGTGGATCAGTGAAAGGAGAGGAGAGCCAGAGGTGGTGGTGAACATTGAAATCTCCTAGAATGGAGATTTCAGAGAAAGGAGAAATGGATAGACTGTGTTTCATCGTAGAAGTAAGATAGTCGAAGAATTTTGATAGTAAGTAGAATTAGAAGATAAATAAACAGCGAAGATATGTTTAGTCAGAGAATGACAGGAGAGCCGAAGCTAGAGAGAAGTGAATTCAGAAGAATCAAGTTCAGGAACACCAGAGCAAGATAGGTCGTTGCATGCATATACACAACATCCACCTTTGGCTTTGAAATGAGTATAGAGAAATTAGGAGGATACAGAAAAGGGTTTGCTGTCAGTTGCCTCAGACAGCTGTCTCTGTAAGAAAGAGAAGGTGAGGTTTAGAGGAGGAGAGGTGGTGTCTATTACAACTGGAACACAAAAAGGTATAATTGTTCTGCCGTTGTTAGCTGAAAGCGAAAATAAGGCTAAATATTACGCATTTAACCTAGTTGAGAATCCACACAGTTTTGACTAATTTTGGTGGTACAGAAGAGTGTACCAATGTCCCCTCCCAGACCCTTCCCTCTATTGAGGCTGGCGGAATCCCACACTGCATAGAACTGATGTGGGTGGAGGTTTACCGCTGTGCAAAATATTGTTTTCCTGGGTAGAAAAAAAAAGAAAAAAGACCATGCACATCGCCAATGCCCGTGACCCCTTGGGGCTGGCTTCCACCGTAGCCCTCAGAGGTTTGACGGCCGGCTTCCCAAACAGGGTGGCCCTCAGGGGTTTGACACTATTTAAAACGGTCCCTATGGAGATCCTCTGCTCTGCAAATCTTTGTGTATGTGTGTGTGTGTGTGTGTGTGTGTGTGTGTGTGTGTGTGTGTGCGTGTGTGTGTGTGTGTGTGTGTGTGTGTGTGTGTGTGTGAAAATATGTTTTAGGTAAAAATATGTCATTCCTCCCTCTGCTGGGGATCACCTCTCGATGGCAGGCAGAGAAGCTCCATCTTGCTTACAACTTGGTGTGTGTCTGTGTGTGTGTGTGTGAAATTATGTTTTAGGTAATAATATATCATTCCTCCCTCCCTTCCTTAGTGCACACCAGTGATACCTAGGACCCCCAGGGGCAGCCTTGAAGACCTTAACGTGGCCTAAAACTTGCTCTGGATAGAAGTCTGGCATTGAGTGAGATTATGTTCTAAGTAAAAATATGACAGTCCTCCCTCCACTGGGGATCACCCCTCCATGGATGGCAGGGTAGTTCCGTCTTGCCTTAGGTCAGTCTGTTCAGACATCTTCTGGCATTCCTAATTTACCTAGCTGTACCCCCCTGTTGTGAGAATCGTCAGTGAATTTAGTGACCTGTGATAGTGTTTTGCAAGTGTGTTGTAGTGACGTGTGATAGTGCTGTGATAGTGACCTGCGGTAGTGTTGTGTTAGTGTGTTATAGTAACCTGTGATTGTGTTGTGCTAGTGTGTTGTAGTGACCTGTGTTAGTGTTGTGCTAGTGTGTTTTTGTGACCCATGGTAGTGTTGTGCTAGTGTGCTCTAGTATTTCTGTTCGTGATGGCTTCCTCTGCAGAGAGTTGTGTCCCTGCTCCAAGTTTTGAGAAAGAATACCTTGAGTTAAAGGAAAAACTTCTGAAATTAACCTGTACCACACTGGGCAAAACCAACCAACCAAAAAAAAAAAAAAATGATACCCCTCTATGCCGACCAATTCTGGATTTTATTTTAAATTGGTTAATGGGTTTAATACATCCTATAAGATCCCTGGCACTAGCAAAAGTGATCACTAAAGCCAGATAGTTGGTTGAATAAAGTCAGGTTGGTGCCCTGAAATCTTTGAGGTTACTGAGAGAGCAGAGCGGCTGTGAGCATATGAACCAGTTTTGGACTTTTTTCTGGCTAAATGGGCTTAATACATCAATACAAAATCCCTTGCACTAATAAAAGTAACCTTCAAAGCCAGAAAGTTGGTTGAATCAAGTCATGTTGGTGTCACCGTACCTCTGAAATCTTCAAGGTTACAGACAGAGTAGAGTGGCTGTGAGCCTGTGAAGACTCATTCGCCTCCTATGCTCCTAAATCAGTGTTGTAAGCATAGCAGAGAAATGTCTCAAGTTAGTGAGATATGATATTACCTTCCATTTTACTTTGGTTGCATGCAGTGACTTCTCAATGCAGCAGGATGTAGATCTATGTCACCAGCGTTTTTGAAGGGTACGTAGATCTGCTTCACTTGTGTGGTATTGGTTAAAATGGGGGGTACAGGTTCTCAGGCAGGAAAAGTCACAAATTAGGGAATTTTAGGGAGATGTTTGTGAACAAGAAAAAGGCTGAAGGTCTGACCCCTGTTCACAAATGTGCAACAAAGTTCACCCTTAAGGAACAAGTGGAGACAAAAACCACAAATACATTCAGAACGTTATGTGACGAATGTGAAAGGAAGGCAGAGAGGGAAGTAGAGGAGGAAGACAGCAAGAGTACTTCCCATAGGTATCCTGAGATCAAGAAAGGTAAGAAAAATGTTGTCATTGTTGGAGACTCCCACGTATGATATCTAAATAGAGCAATGTATACTCCATTTACTAAACATATGTCTTCTGGGGACTCGGGTACGAAATGTGTTAGAAAAAATGTCAAATATCATGAAGGAGGGTGGAGATAAACTCACTGTCTGCCCTAGTGTAGGAGGCAATGGTATTGGTAGGCGTATGAGTGAGGTACTGTGACAGCTGTAGAAAGATATGTTGGAAAAGGTTAGGGAGAGAGGAGAGACCCCTGTAGTACTCTGTGTTCTGCCTAGGAGGGGGATTAGGAGGGAAAGGTTGAGCAAGGCGACGGGTTTTAATTGCCGCCTTGAAAGGTATTGCAAAGTTAATGCAATACATTCCATAGACAGTTAAGACCGGTTCTGTGGACTGAACACCATGTACTGTATATTTGGGATGGGACTCAGTAGGCAGGGAGTTACTGTTTTAGCTTGAATGATACAAAGGGAGTTGGAGATTTTATTTTTTTTTTTTTTCGAGGTTAAAAGTTAGATATACAAGAATTTTTAACAACTCCACTCAGAAATCAGTATCATCAGGTTTGGATATTTGTATCGAGACTTGCAAAAATGTGAATAGTTTAAACATTAGTGTAGTTACCTCCACTCAGGCATCTCAAAATGAGCAAGTGATGATAGAAGACAGAACAAACTATGATGTAGGAGCGATAAGTGATAGTGCAAAAAACTGTTATATTAGTAAAGAGTTTCCCAGTTATTAACAAAAACAAAAAAAAGTAAATCCCAAAGTACAGTATAGGTATAACTACCCGTAATAATCTGCAAGTGTAATGCACAGACAGCAGGAGTTTACATAAGACAATGGATGAACTGAGGGCTTTATTTTGTATAGAGAAAATAGGTATTGCCGTTGTTATTCAAACTTGGATGAATACAGAAACACGAGAATTTTTAGCAGAATGTCAGATAAAGCTTTATAACATTTTTGTGTCAAACAGTCTGGGAATAAAGGGGGACAGGTAGTTATTTATATAAAAGATTCATTAAACTGTTACAATAAAGCCAACATTTAAGTAAACAGGGACACGGAAAGTATCTGGGCTGATATTAGTAACCACTGGGAGACATTAGTCTTAGGAGCTATTTACAGATCTCCAAAATTAAGTAGAGCAGATAGTAAATACCTTTTGGGAGGAAATTAGGAAAGCGTCACAGTCCAGCTTAGTAATATTGTAGAGGATCTTAACCTCCCAAGAATTGATTGGCGAAAGCATGCAGGGGATGCAGAGTCAAAGAAATGTCAAGAGGTAGTACAGGATAATTTCCTTTATTAGTATATCACGGAGCCCACCAGAGGTAATGATACACTAAATTTAATTTTATCGACCAAGGACAACGATATTAGCAATATAGAAGTTGGTGGACGACTTGGTAATAGCGATCATGAAGATATTAAGTTCAAATTTATTTGGGATGTCTGTTCTATTGAAAACCCCTCGACTGTTTCTAATTTTCGTCTAGAGGATTTCGATGATTTAAGGGCTAATTTTTGAACCAAAATTTATGTTAGTTTAAAGAGAGTCAGGTCAGCAGGGAACCCCAGGTCATAGATGATGGGCAGGAAATAGCTGGGAATGCCTGCAGGGTCACTGGAGAAGCTCACGTCATAGGTGAGGGACAGGATATAGGTGGGAGAGTAGTTCAGGTGACGGAGTTTAACTCAGGTCCGGTACCAAGCAGCCGTTCGGCCAGTGAGAAATATGATGAGTTAGTAAATATAATGCACAGGCCAAGATAGATATATCGCTTCAAAAACGTTTAGAACAAATAATTCAGACCTAATATACTGAGACAACAGAATTAAATATCTCACAGGCCAAAGAAGAGAAATATATTTAGAAAAATAACATGTGGAGAGGAACACTTACGTAACCGGTACGCGATTTTAAATAGGGATGTAACAAGGGAGACACGGAAAGCAAAGCGAGGTTATAGACAGAAAACCCCAAGGGTTTTTACCAAATGTACCTTACGAAAAATATAGATAGGATAGGACCTCTCAGAATAGAATCAGGTAACATTATCACTGAAAAAGAAAAGTGCTCTATACGAAGTAATTATTTCGTATCAGTATTTACCAAGTAAAATGTAGACCTGGTCCCTGAAACAGCTTTCACGATGATAATGCGGACTGTATTCTTAGTGAAATAACCATTAGTAAGGAGGACATATTGAAAGAAATGTAAAAAGTTACTGTAAAACCTCAAATATCCCCAGGTTCAGACGATATATGCGCAGAAATTATAAGAAACCAAAGAATAGTTATGTCAGCCACTTAATGTTACTTAATGTTTACTTTACATTCAGAAGTTCCAAAGGCGTGGAAGGCCGCAAACGTAGTCCCCATTTTTAAAAAGGGTGATAAAAGCATCTGCGTCGAATTATAGTTCGATAAGCCTGACGTCAATAGTAGGAAAAATGCTTGAGTTAACTATGGCAAATAACATCAGGGAATGCCAAAAAAGATTTAATCTTATAAGTGAAAGTCAGCACAGATTCAGGCAAGGACGATCCTGCCTCACGAACTTGTCAGTTTTCTCTGAGGTCTGTGAGGCAATATATATCGATAAAGCATACGATGTTATTTAACTGGACTTCAGTAAAGCTTTTGATAGTCCCTCACGGATGGTTAGAAAGTTTCGAGCACACAGTACAGACGGCGATATCTTAAAATAGATAGAATCGTTCCTGGAGGAAAGCAGAGAGTATTAATATATTGGGGGATTAGTAACTAGTGGTGTATCAAAGGGATCAATCCTCGGTACGATATTATTTATTATATACAGTATATAAATGTTCTAGACTTAGGAATCACTAACATCATTAGCAAATTTGCCGATGACACAAATATAGGGTGTATCATTGACTCTGCTGACGATTGCCTTAACTTTCAAAAAGACCTCGTTATATTGTCCAAATGGTCTAAAAATTGGTTAATGGAATTTAAAGTTGAATAACGTAAAGTACTTAACGTAGGCAAGACCATAGAAGATACTAAATACAATTTAGATAACAAATTAGTAAATCGTAATGCGAGAGAGATCTAGGAGATCTGGTTAGTATAAAGACCTCAACCAAAGCAACAGTGTATTAATGCGGCAAATATGGTAAATAGGGTTCTAGGATTTATTTCGCAAAACTAATATTTAAAGTAGCATTGCAACATTATCTAGCATTAGTAAGGTCACATATAGCCTACGCCGTGCAATTTTGGTGTCCACACTATAGAATAGATTTAAATTCCTCGGAAAATGTACAAAAAAGAACGATAAAAATGAGACATGATGTTTGGAACCTTTCATATGAAGACACAAAAAAAACTAATTTGCACTCACTAGAAAAGCGTACAGAAAGGCCCTTATACTTAACTGAAGGTGTTCCTTCTGACTTTTTCTTGCCTGCTTTGGCTGGAGAATTTGGAAAGCGGGGGAGAGCCTTCTCCTTTGCCATTCTTATCTCATTCTAGTAGTTTAGTTACTCTTGTAGGAGCTCCCTAGCATGGGCCAACCGGCCTACTGCAGTTATCCTCTCTTCCTACGTTATTATGTTTCGGTGCCCTAAAAAACCTCAGTGAAAACAGTCATAAGATTAAATAAAGGAGTAGGTGTTATGATAATGGACGGAACAGACTATAACAACAAAATGATGACCCTGCTTAACGATGTCAACTCCTGTAAGATGACATGTATTGGATTTACTGCTGAAGAGTCCGAAATATTTAACAGTGAAGTAAGGCGACTCCTGAAAAAGACCAGCAAGGGCAAAGACTCCTTAATCATATAGACGAAGATCCACGCCCACCGAGGATGAGAGGACTCCCCAAGACCCCATAATCAGAAATAACTGTACCATGAGAGCCATCACATCAGGAATAAGTAGTGCTCCACACAGACCTGCGAAACAACTGTCTAAGTCCCCCTCCAGCGCCTTAGGATCCATCAGCGATGCCCACCTACGGAATGCCACGGATCTCATAGTGAAATTGAATCGGATTGACTTCACCAAATAAAAAACAAGCCATTTTCGACGTGAAGTCACTTTTCACTGACGTCCCTATCACAGGAGTCATCGAAGCAGTGAAGAGAGTCCTTAACAGCATCAAGGAAAATGACCTACCAGCTCACCAGTCACAATACATTGATCTAGTGACTCTGTGTGTAAAGATGGAGAAGAATGCTTACAGCATAGAGGTTTAGCAATGGGTTCTCCTCTAAGGCGGTAATGGCATGTCTATACATGCAGAGAGTGAAAAAAGATACTTTAGTTAGGATTATTAGTAGGAAATCCGTTTGGCTTAGACACGTGGAAGATGTAGTATCATCCAAGAACACTGACATCAATAACAAATCGAGCAGACTCATTAAACAAACTGACTTTCGTACATACAGTATTTTGGAGAGGCTAGAAGACAGGTAAGTTCTCAGTATACAGGAAACCAACCAGTTAGGGTGACTACATTCACTACTTATCTGCACATAGGGATAAGATACAATCAGGTATAGTAATAGAATTCTTCCTGAGAGTATACCGAATATGTAGTGAGGAATTCATTGAAGAAGAAAGCAAATATACCATAGAGTCCTTTAAGAAGCAATGTTGTCCTAAAGGCTTACCATTACAACTTATGAACAAAGTTTTGAACATTGTTGTGAAGGAAAGGAATGCTGGGATTAAGACAAGGAACAACAGTGAGAGATACATTATTGTACCAAACTCAGATATGGTATCCATCATAGATAGATACCTGAGTAAAGGAAAAATTAATACTGCTTGTTCATCAAGTATAAGGACACGTGAAATGGTTAAGACTATAGAAAACAAGAGAAAGAATGACAAAAGTGTCATTTATCAGACACCATGCAAAGGGTGTGAGTGTGTGTATATATATATATATATATTTATATATATATATATATATATATATATATATATATATATATATATATAGCCAGACGCCTCAATCCCATTTGGGGTGGCCACAAACAAATCGCCTCCAAGTCGCCCTGTCCCTCGCCATTTCACTGCCCTGCTCCGAACGCACACCCCCCGCTCTCATATACCTCTCCACCCCATCCCTCCATCTCATCCTCAGCTTCCCCCTCCCTCGTCCCCCCTCCACCTCACTCACACACTCTCTTCGTCAGTCTTTCACCCTCCATCCTCTCCACATGGCCAAACCACCTCAGTGTGTTCCTCATAACGCTTCCTATCACATCCACATCAACACCACAACGCTCCTTTATATCCTCATTCGTCAGCCTGTCTCTCCATGTGACTCCACAGGCTCCTCTTAAATAACTCATTTCCACTGCTCTCACTCTTGACTTGTGTCCTTCCAACAACGTCCAAGCTTCACTTCCGTACGTTAGAGTTGGTATCACAATACTGTCATGTAGTAACTTTTTCACTTCCATGCTCACTTCCCTGTTTCTTATCACTGCTTTCAAAGAACCAGCAACCTTTCCTCCCTGCTGTACCCTTTCAAGCACTTCACCCTCCAACCCTCCATCCTTACTCATCACACTACCCAAGTACTTAAACGTACTCACATTTTCCAATTCCTCACCATCCAACCTCACTGTACATTCACTGACTTCACCTCTCTCAAAGACCATCACTTTACTCTTCCCTACATTTCTTGTTCTCGTTACATTTCCCTTTTCATGCCCCCTTTAATTTTTCTAATGGTAATCTTCATTCAGTGTCAACTCTGCGCTAGGCGCCAAGTTTTTATATGCCCTCACAAAATATTCTGCGTATTCCGCTTTCACTGTCTGTTTCTGCTCTTACTGTACTCTGATTCTCCTTTTCTGCCCTCTCTGTCTGTTTAATCTCTTTTCACCTTTTAAACTTTCAATATCCTGTTACTGTGGTTTCACTGTTTCTGTTTTTACTATTTTTCTGCTTTCACTGGCTACTTTCTTCTTTGCTTAGGTTGTCAGTATGTATTTTTTATTCATACTAACTGCATTCTTTATCTGCCCTACAATTGTATTGTGTGCCTGTTTGCACTAGCTTCAATTTCTCTTTCCAGTGTCTGCTCCTGGGGCCAAAATATCCCTTTTACCTCTGTCCCCAAATATTGCATGCTGTCCGTCTTATCAGCTGCTATCTGCACTCTAGCATAACGGAATGAATACAGTGGATAGTTTGTGAAACTGCAACATCAGTTATTCTCTCTCTCTCTCTCTCTCTCTCTCTCTCTCTCACACACACACACACACACACACACACACACACACACACACACACACACATACTACCTCCGCCAAGGAGGTTATGTTTTAGCGCGATTTTGTTTGGTTTTCCGATTGTTAGTAACATTATTCTAAAAGTTATGAACGGATTATGATGATATTATGTGGAAGGGTGGGCCATGGACCAAGGAAGAAATTATTACATTTCGGGGCGGATCCGGATCTGGACCGGGAGTATTCAGCACAATATCTCCAAATGATCTCAGTGAATGTCTAGGAAATTTTGTGAGAAGGTGGGTGATGGACCAAGAAAGAACTGATTATATTCGTATTTTGCGGCGGATCCGGAATCGAACCTGGATTTCATATCTACGGACCCGGATCAGAGATTATGAACTGATTTTGATTTTTTTTTTTTTTTTTTTTTTTTGAATGGTTGGCCATGGGCAAAGGAAAAAATTATTACGGTAAATTTTGGGGTGGATGCAGATCCGGATCCTGAGTATGCCGCACAATATAGCCATAAGTTGTAAGTAAATTTCAATTAAATTTTGTGGAAAGGTGGACCATGGACCAAGAAAGAACTGAATAAATTTTGGAGAGGATCCTGATCCGGATCTTTTTTTAATGGTAATGGCATTTGCGGAGGTATGCTCTCTCTGGGTGCTTTCTAGTTTATTCATATATCTACCTCCCTTCCTATCTATCTGTCTATATCTATCTATCTGCCTATCTATGGATATCAGCATTAATGAATCACCCTATAAATCGGCATGTCATCCCTGATTTAAATATCGACCCATCTCTTTCTTTAAGATCACTTTATTGCTGATATTATTCTTTCCCTGTGTGTGTGTGTGTGTGTGTGTGTGTGTGTGTGTGTGTGGAGAGAGAGAGAGAGAGAGAGAGAGAGATTAAAAATTAGTGAATTTTCCATGTATATGTCAGTGTGTACAGTTGTGAACCGTATTCCAATTCACTTCTACCTTCTTTATATTTGAGGATTTGGTATTATTAGCTGGGAGTGGGTGGGGTAGGTCTTGGTGGGGCTTAAAGAGAGCCTGGTGTTGAAGGGAAGGGAGGTTGGTGGTGGTGAAAAGAGTTTATCGTGATGGTGATGCTGATTGTAGTGGTGATAATGATGATGGTTAGAAGTGTTTGTTGTGATGGTGATTATGGTTGTGGTGATGATAATGGTGGTCTTTGTGCACAAGGATGTTATTATACCGACTGTCACGGTGGTTGTGGTAGTTGTGGTGGTGGTTGGGGTTGTGGTGGTGATGATGATGAATGGCAATGGTCTTGATAAGTTTTTTGTAGTATTTATCTTAGTGGTTGTCGCAGTTTTGATGAGACTATAGTCTCGGCGCCCGACTCTGAGGCTGTTATTATCGTACCCTGGCAACCTATCTCTCAACAGCGCGTCTGATTTCGTATCATACACGAATCATATTATTATACACAAATATAATATACATGAATATTTTTATTCATGAACATATTACAAACGAATCACATGCGTCTCATATTATATATGAAATCGGGAACACTGTTGAGTGGTAGGCTGCCAGGGGACGATAATGACAACCTCAGAGTAGCGCGCCGCTACTATACTGATGGTTATGGCTGTGTGGTGGGTGGGGAAAAGTGTTTGTTGTGATAGCCATATCCATGGGGAACTGTATTGATGATGTGATGATGGTCATGATTAAAGTGGTGTGTGTGTGTGTGTGTGTGTGTGTGTGTGTGTGTGTGTGTGTGTGCGCGTGTGTGTGTGTGTGTGTAAATGAGGGTAGTGGTTGTGGTGGTGGTAATGGCTGTGATGTTTGTTGTACTGGCGGTGGTTGTGGTACTGAGGGTTTCAGTGGTATTTGATAGTACTGAGATGAACTGTGCTGGTGAAAGATGGACTGTTGAGTTATGTTTTGGTGAAGGTGATTCTGATGACTTGCGGTTATGGTGTAGGAGGTTAGTTAGTATTAAATATTACACACACACACACACACACACACACACACACACACACACACACACACACACACACACACACACACACACACACACAATTGTATCCGTATAAAAGCAGGAATATGACAGCCCTGCTGGAGGGACATGGCAATAAAGCGAATTCAAGGAGGAAAGGCGACAATGATGATGATGTCGGTAAGATGACGAATGCAAGGATGTAACGCGACAGCGATGGTGGTGGTGGTGGTGATGATGACGAGGACTATGTTGGTGGCGATTATAATGATACTGACAATGTTGGTGGCGGTGATGATGATGAAAGTGATAAGAATGATGATAATGATGAACTTGGGAAATGACGAAACCAGGGAATGGAGATGATACAAATAAAGGCAACAACAACAAAAATGTACATTAAAGAATGTCGACATATCCAAGGGGATGCAAACTGGTCTCTATACAGCTATAGTATACTGCCAAGTATCTGTGCAACTTGTCGTGATGAGTAACAGATATGCAGAGACATACGACCCGCAGATTAATGTATTTCTATGGACTGACGCTTGACCTACTAGGTCGTTTCAGAAGACCTAAATATGAATTACGAAACCGGTGTCCGGAGATACTGTATTTGATCTAGGAACAATTGTGCAAAGTTCGAAGAGAATTAATGAATATATAAATGTCTAGTGAGAAACTGACGTGTCTGAAATACAGAACGAAGAAAATAGTTCCTGAGGAAACACAGTGTCTCTTCATGCGTGGATTTTGAGACCTAACTCTGACATCTATTCCTTGGGACAGCTGGAATTCTTGTGACATTAAGGTTTAGTTTGTGGATGGGTGACAAGCGGCTTTTTCGATGGTGTACAAGTCGAATATAGTGAATGGTTAGCGAGTAGAGGTAGGTGAGAAGATGAGAGAGAGAAGAGAGAGGTATATATGAGCAGGAGAAGGGAGGTGAAGAGACTGGTGAAGGAGAGTAAGAAGAAAGTGGATGAAGAGTTTGGGTGGAATCTGAGTGTGAAATGGAGGGAGAGTAAGAAATTGTTTTGGAAAGAGGTAAAGAAAGTAAGGCAGTGTGAATGGGGAAATAGTAGGGGAGTGAAAAATAGGAATAATAGATTGTTGGTGGAGAAGAGAGAGAAATTGGGCAGATGGAAGGAGCACTTTGAGGATTTGTTGAATGCAGAGAGTGAGAGCCGTGCGAGTAAAAGAGGTTGGGGAATGGCTGGGAGAAGAAGAGATGAGAGGAGGGAGGAAGAGATCAGTAGGACGGAAGTAGTGGAAGCAATGAAGAAGATCAAGTAGGGAAAGGCCCCAGGAATTGATGGAGTGTGTGGTGAAATGCTTAGGTATGGGGGTGAGATTGTTGTGGAGTGGATATGGAAGTTGTGTAGACTGGCTTGGGAAGAGGGAAGGGTTCCAGAGGACTGGAAATCAGGTATAATTGTTCCGTTATATAAAGGAAAAGGGGAGAGAGAAGTATGTGGTAACCATAGGGGTATTTGCCTAATTTGTGTGACTGGTAAAATATATGGTAGAATACTCATTGACAGGGTTAGGCATACGACAGAGGACCTAGTTGAAGGACAAGGAGGATTTAGGAAGGGAAAAGGGTGTGTAGATCAGATATTTGTTCTAAGATGTTTAGTGGAGAAGTATTTAGAGAAGGGAAAGAAAGTGTATGCTGCCTTCATGGACTTGGAGAAAGCTTATGACAGAACAGATAGGCAAGGTATGTGGAAGGTATTAAGAATATATGGAGTGGATGGGAAATTGCTGAATGCTGTGAAGAGTATGTACAAAGGAGCTAGGGCTACAGTGCGAGTGGATGGTGAGCTGAGTGAGTTCTTTGATCTCAATGTGGGACTGAAACAGGGTTATGTGATGTCTCCATGGCTGTTTAATATATACATGGATGTGGTTGTAAAGGAGGTGCAGGGTAGGGCAGTGGATGTTGGGGTGGCTCTAATGAATGAGGGTGAGATGTGGAAGATTCCGGTGTTGCTGTTTGTTGATGATACAGTATTGTTGAGTGAAGATGAATGGGAGTTGCAAGGTCTGGTGAATGAATTTGGAACAGTGTGTAGGAGGAGGAAGCTGAAAGTTAATGTAAACAAAAGTAAAGTTATAGTGTTTGAGAGGAATGAAGTCACAGAATGTACAGTGAGGTTGGATGGTGAGGATATGGAGAGTGTGAGTGTATTCAAGTACTTGGGTAGTGTGATGAGTAAGGATGGAACTTTGGGGGATGAAGTGCGTGAAAGGGTACAGCAGGAAAGGAAGGTTGTTGGTTCACTGAAAGCAGTGATGAGAAAGAGGGAGGTGAGTATGGAAGTTAAGAAGTCACTGCATGATAGTATTGTGATCCCTTCCCTGACGTATGGAAGCAAGGCGTGGACCTTGCAATAGGGGAACAAGTCAAGAATGAGAGCAGTGGAAATGAGTTACTTGAAAGGAGCATGTGGAGTGACATGGAGGGACAGGTTGACGAATGAAAAAGTGAAGGAATGTTGTGGGGTGGATGTGGATGTGGTTGAGAAGATTAGGAGAAATACACTGAGGTGGTTTGGACATGTGAAGAGAATGGAGAATAAAAGACTGACTAAGAGGTGTATGTAGGTGAGGTGGAGGGAGGGAGAGGGAGGGGTAGACAGAGGATGAGGTGGAGGGATGGAGTTTAGAGGTATATGAGGGAGGAAGGGTGAGTTCGGAGGAGGATAGTCAAATGGTGGGTGACAGAGCGACTTGGAGGCGTTTTGTCTGCGGCCACCCTTTGCGGGATTAGGGCGTCGGGCTATAGATAGATAGATAGACAAGTCGTGGCTCGCGACTCTGAAGTTGTTGTTATCGTGCTCTGGCAACCTACCATTCAAAAGTGCGTCTGATTTCGTATATAATATGAGACGTATGTGATTCGTGTATAATATGTTCGTGTATAATAATATTCATGTATAATATATTCATGCATAATAATATGATTAGTGTATAGTATGATACGAAATCGGACGCACATTTTGAATGATAGGTTGCCAGGGTACAATAATGACAACCTCAGAGTCGTGTGCCACGACTATAGGAGAATAGAATAACCTTAATCTGTGTGGCCGAGCAAATTCATCAACCTGAGGCAAACAATCACCCCTGCAGGGCCATCCTGTGCAGGGAATAAATGTCCCCTTGCGGTGGACAGCCACTCGCCACAGCGAGGCATGGGGAAAGTGCTGAAGTTTTGTTCCTGGATGAACACCACAGTTGTGGCTGTCCATCCAGTTAACAGGGAAACCTTTATAGGCTCCACATCATCCATTTTTTCGTTATATGGTTACCATTAAGCATCGCAAATGTTTTCTTGGGTTACAGGAAAACGTTAGATTTGGCACTCAGCTAGAGTCACATATGAAAGAACTGGGCACCAGTACATAGAGTTGGCGGAGGATGGTCGATCGTTTAATGCCACAAAAGGGAGTAAGTCGGTTATCTACCCTAAACATTCGATACAATGAAGTAAGTATAATATTAAATGTACTGAGTTACTATCTGTGTGTGTGTGTGTGTGTGTGTGTGTGTGTGTGTGTGTGTGTGTGTGTGTGTGAACTTGCTAAAGCACCACGAAGCTAATGGGACTGACTACACTTGGTGATAGGCCAAGTATGCGGGTTGATTGGCAAATGGGTGTTGGAATAATAGGTCCAATGGTTAATAGGTTCATAGTGTAAGTAGGTTCTTTATGGGAATAAATCCATGTGGGAAAAATATGTCCGTAATAAAAATGGTCCAAGGAAGGAACATTCAATTAGGTTCAATAAATGAAAAGTTCATGGCGATATTAGAGTCTGGGAGAACATAGGTCCATGTGGGATTTGGTGCTTTTCCACGGGAAGACCTTAGAGCCATGGTAAGAATAGGTCCAGGGAGAACATATGTATATGTGGCATACTATGTCCATGGGGAAAGTAGGTCCATGGGATAAAACAGCGATTGGGAATCAGTTCCAAGATACAAAAGTAAAACCATGAAAACAATAGATTAATGTGGTAAAACAGGTTCTTGTGGTGGAAAACGTCTATGGGGAAAGTATGAACATGGGAGAATTTAGGTTCAGTGTGCAAACAGGTCCATGGCGAAGTTAGGTCTGCAGAATAAAGCATACCTATGAAGGCAAAGGTCGAAACTAGAAAATGTCAGTGAGGAAAATTGATCAATGGGTAGATTGGTATATGAGGGTAAAATAGATCCTTTGGGAAAGTATGGCCTTTGGGAAAACAGGTCCATGGGAAAACAGATCCAAGTTATGTTAGGAAAAATACGTCTCTGCATAAGAGGCCCCCCTCGCCCCCCCAAAAGAGAGCATAAATTCTAAGGGACTGATTAGTTTCGGGATTGACGATACTAGTCTAGAATGCGTGCTGTTTGCAGAATCGTTATGCATCACACAACTGGTAAAGTAACCAACCAGAATACCAGATAATCTTGACAATAATGCCTATCTCTTGAATCTATTCTTGACAAATAATCTAGATCAGTACAAGTTAGAAGATTTGTCACCACTTGAATCCTCCGACCCCAATTTCATCAAAGACTCATTAGTCAGATCCACCAAACCTCCCTGTTCTGAACCGGTCAGGGTGACCTGATGGCACTTTGATAGGGCAAACTGAGATGGCTTTAGAAATTATCTTGCTGATATTCCATGGCAGTCATTGCTCTCTACTTACATTATTTCTACCCAGTCCCACATTAATGACTCAGTACAAGCTGGTATGGAATTGCTCTTACCAAGTCAACAGTTCATTAAAAGATCGGACTCCCCAAAATGGTTTAATAGCAAAGTGCCAGGGTAGCGACCCAGAAGTCATTAGCATATAACTCTTACTTAAAATAGAAAACATATGAATCACTCAGTCAATTTAAAACTGCTAGAAACCATGCAAAAACAGTGATAAATCACGCTAAGTCAAACTTTCTTCACAACCAAGCATCCAGACTACTATACAATCCTAATGACAATAGAATATTCTGGTCAACTCTCAGTTCTTTCAACAGTAACTTTAACAAGTCATCACACATTCCTCCACTAAAATCTTCAGATGGTAACATTACAAATGACCCGCGTGGTAAAGAGGATATCCTTGTCAGTACATTTGCCAGAAATTCTGCATTATAGGATGTCAGTAAGAATGTCCCAGTACTAGAACTTGATTCTCCCCAAACTGCTCAGCTTAAAATACAGACCAGATACATAAAATCCATTCTAACTAATTTACAAACCAACAAAGTTCCAGGCCCAGATGGAATTTCTCCAGTTGCTTTGAAAAAGTGCTCCCCAGAACTTGCTTCTCTTCTAGCCAAACTATTCAGACTATGCATACGTACTTCTTCATCCCCTAATTCTTGGAAAGAAGCCAAAATCCACACAATTCCGAAGAAAGGAAGTTCCTCTGACCCCTGTGATTACAGACGTATCGCATCTTCTCTTGGTAAAGTATTTTTGAAATTTTATTTAATAAGCACATAGATAAACATCTTGAATCCAAAAACTTAATTAGTGATTGACAGTATGGTTTTTGCCACGAAATAACCACCTTTCCTGTTATTAATCTCCTGACTCACACCGTCCATCAGTCAGGTGACCAACATGATGAAAGCTCTTGATATTTCTAAAGCTTTTGACAGTGTGTGGCACCGTTCCGCATAATCCAAACTCCCTTGCTATGAAATAACTTCCTTTGTTCCTCAGATTCCTTTATATCTCAGTGACAGAAATATAAGAGTGAAAGCAGATCATGTATATTCCAGTTTCTACTCAGTTAACGATGGCGTGCCACAAGAATCAGTACTGGCTCCAACCCTATTCCTAATTCATAGTAATTATCTCTTATCTGTCACCCATAATCCCATCCATTCGTATGCAAATGACTCAATACTTCACAGTTCATTCACACTTAAACACCCGTTCACAGAGTTTAATATCTCTAACTCATAGCTCAGCACAGCCATCTTCATAAATCAAGACTCATCTGTGATCACTGAATGGGGCCAAAATAAGCTTGTCTCATTCAATGGCAGTAAAACTAAATGTGTACAATTTACTAATAGACAGATATTGCCATATTCCTATATTACCTTCAATACTGCTAATATTCCTGTCTCCAAATGTATTGAAATTTTCGGTGTTTCACTTAACAATGACCTCAGCTGGACCTCTCACGTCAGATCACTTGCTATAACCGCTTCAAAGAAACTTAGATCATTGTACAGAGTTCGTAGCTTCTTTACCGACGAGCAGTTAGCTATAGTTTATAAGAGTTATGTGCGCTCTCAGATGGAATATTGCTCACCCTTGTGGAGTGGATGTAGAGAGGTTGCACTAAAGCAACTAGACAAAATTCAGAACACAGCTGTTAGAGTTATTAACAACCCTGCTATTACAAATAACTACCTTCCCTACAGGTAAGAAGGAATGTTGCCTCCCTTGGATTATTTTACAGATATTTTAGTAGCAAATGGAAGTCGGTGAGGCTAGGGAACTGACAGGAGATCGAGCTGGCTGGATGAATTTTGTGAGGAGATGTGCATGATCAAGGATTTTTGGCACCCCTTTTTAACGTGGCAGCGTCTGGATTGACTCTGTCGGATACGATATGTGAAGCTACAGAACGTGGTGACTGTTTTTGGCGTATCCGATAGAGCCAGAATTCCGGAGGCTTGAATGATGAGTGAATGGAAGCGTGGCCCAGTGGATTGGGCAATTTTGGGCTGTCTGGACATTGCTACTCCTCACCCTGCCCTTGGGTGGGAAAGGAGGTCCAGATGATGATGATGATGATGATGATGATGATGATGATGATGCTCAAACGAAGTTGGGTCCATTGTGTCACCTCCCCATGCCTTCCCCTGTGCTGCACGGGCATCTGGTAGCACTCATGACTGGAATGTCACGCAGCCATATTGCAGAACTTCCGCCTATCAGAAATCTTTTATTCCCCGAAGTGTATCTCATTGGAAATCGCTTCCTCAGAGTTGTTTCCCTCTAAACTTCAACCTACAGCTGTTCAAGTCCAACTGTTACAGATTTTTTAATGAATGACACCAGTAATCTGGTGTATGGATATTCTTTTTATTCATTTGTTTTTCCTTCCTATTTTCAGTTATTAAATATGACCATGGGAATATGGTTTCATGGGAACAACAGTTTCACGGGTGAATCGATGATGGATAATTGGTCCATGAGGAATTGGGGGAAAAATAGATCGATGTGAGGTTGACTGCTAAGGATGTATAACTGGAGACTGTTTAATATACGAATTATGTTTTATTAATTAACGTTTTCTGACTATTGTGTTCAGGTTAGAAGAGGCATTCAGTAGTGAAGGTTGTGTCTAGGTCCTCCGTTTCAAGATAATCTCTCACGAATGGTAAACGTTATCTACCACTACTACTGCTACTACTAAACAACAACAACAACAAATAAAAATCATCATCATCATCATCATCATCATCATCTAATCCAGTGTTGCCCCATGAGGAGCGTAGGAGCCCGGGGCTAGGCAAGTTGGTTCTGACATTTATGATGAGAATGACTAACCTCACTCATCCCGGAGTGGCATTACATGAGCAATAAACCCCAACCATTCCTTGGATAGAAACCTGTCTTCTTACCTCCCTCCTTCTCTCAGCCATTCCCTAGCCACTTATACTCGCATTACTTCCATCCTGTATGTTCAACAATTCCTTAAAGTGTTCTCTCCATCTGCTCACTTTTTCTCCCTTCTCCACTAGTAATTATACCGTTTTTATCTTTCACTCCCCTATTAACTTCGCTACCACCCTGTCTTACTCACTTCACCTCTTTCCAGAACATTTTCTTACAGTCCCTCCACTTTACACTCAAATTCCTTCCAAATTCCTCATCCACTCTCTTCTTACTCTCACTTACTAATCTTTTCACCTCTCTCTTACTTTCTACATATAACTCTCTCTTCCACCTCTCAACTTCCTCCAAGCCCCTATTTCTCATCCATTCATTGTATGCTTTCTTCATTTGTCCCACAGCCTGGCTCACCTCTTCATTCCACCATGGTGTTCCTTGCACCCCCTTGCGTCTTCTCTTCACCCCACACACCACATCACATGCTGCACATATTTCTTCTGTGAATATCTTGCACACACCTTGCACGTCTCCCATCTCCTCAAATTCATATCTTCCCAATCGTTCCTCCACTTCTCTCTTATATTCTGCCTTTTTCTCATCCTCTTGTAACCCTTCCACTCTCCTTGCAACTACTCCTTCCTCACGTCCTTCCCTTCTTCTATTTCTCCATCTTACTTGGATCTTGATTCTGGCCACCACCAAGTAGTGGTCAGAAAATCCACTCCCCCAACCTTCATAAGCTCTTGCATCCATTACACATCCTCGCATCCTTTCATCCACGCACAAATAATCAATCATTGCCTTCCTTTCATTCAGTTCACCACCCACCCTTATCATCACTCGCCATGTATACCTGTGGATCATTTTGCGGCTGAAAAGGGTATTGGTTATCACCAACCCCCTCCCAGCACAAATGTCCACTAACGCACTGCCATTCTCATCTATCATAGCAGGCACACTCCACTCACCAACTATTTCATCCATCTTCACATACCCTACTTTACCATTCATATCACCAATCAGAACACTCAATCATTCCTTCCGAACTTTTCCATGCACACTGCCACATTTATCCAGAACTCTTCTCTCACGCTGCTTGCACAATCTTGCATTGGCGCATACATGCACACAATCGCCCACACTTGTATTCCAACTTTCAGTCTTACCCACACAATCCTTGAGCCAACTGATCCATACTCTCTTATGTTCTTCTTCCATCTTTTACTCACAACAATACACACTCCTTCTTTTGCCCTCTCATTCTCACCTACTCCTGCACATATACCCCACCAATACTCCCATTCTCTCACACTCTCTCCTCCCCATTTAGTTTCAGTTACTCCACATACATCCACTTTCGCACCCTCAAGCACCTGGACAATCTCTCTCTCTTTCATCTCATCATTCACACCCCTTACAGTCCACGTTGTGATCATCTAAATAAAAATAAAATTGCTTTATTCACTTTGTTCACACACAGAGACACAAAGACCGACATTTGATCTTGTCCTGAGCCCATGAACTTTGACTGTGTTTATTTTTAACTTAATCCTTTCGTTCTTGTCTGATTCTTGTACCAAGTTTATTTTGAATCAGATAAAAACTGTATGAGCTGACCTTGCCATGTGACTTTGGCAACTGATCTTTTCACTATGTCGTTGATCACTGAATTAACGTTTTCAAAATCGAATAAGTATATTCTTGCTTTATCTTCAACCCTTCTAGAGAGTTTGTTATAAATCAGAGTAAAACGTTTTGTGTTGACCTTGCCTTATGACCTCCACCATTAACACTGTTAATAAAAAAGAAAAAAAAAATTTGGATGACCTTCAACACTTCCACCTAGATTAGTTAAAACTGGATGTTACTTTGTTAACAGCGAAACACAGGTCAAAATTTGATGTAGTCCTGTGACCTTGATATGAATGAATGTTGTCAGAATTCAGTCTCTTGATTTTTCCATTACCGATAACCCTTCCACTAAGTGTGATCTAAACTGGATAGAACTGTATAATTTAATTTTGTCGGGTCAGTGTTTGACCTTCATACTGACATTTAACCTATTGCTCTAAACAAAAATGAGCTGTCCCTCAGCCCTTCCACTACGTTTGTCTAAAATCGGATAAAAAGAGTTTAAGATATTAACACACACGCACACACACACACACACACACACACACACACACACACACACACACACACACACACACACACACACACACACACACACACACACACACACACACACACATCGCTCAACACATATCATTCCCTCATGCTCCGAGACCGCGGGAGGAAGCACAGTAAGGAGACTCTATAACAATCTCAGTATCCAGCAATGAACGTGTAATTGAGATAAATACCCGAATATACCTGGCCATTACCTGTACTACCCCGGAATTAGGAAGGAGTACATATTTTTACTTATGACCTAAAATTCAGTAAGAGAGCAAGAAAAAAGTATAACATTTAGTTTCATAAATTATTACTCCTTCACGTTGTGGTGGTATCTGAGGCTAGGGCTGTGTGTGTGTGTGTGTGTGTGTGTGTGTGTGTGTGTGTGTGTGTGTGTGTGTGTGTGTGTGTGTGTGTGTGTGTGTGCGTCCTTGCGCGCGCGCGCCAGATTACCTAGTTAGACTAAAGTATCGCAGTTTCACAACGACAAATATCAATTCATTCAAATTTTATCTAAATTATGAGAGTGCATGAATAAATACTATCGGAAATAATAATGTAAGAAGTATACTCACATATCGAAACCGAGGAACGTCTTTTTGTACCTTACCATTTCTCATGCATGCAGCTTATAGTCTTTCCATATGGATATAGTTTGCATCAGTAACATATCGAGGTCCAATGTGCACAGCAGCTTTACAATAAATGAGGTACTACTTTGTCTTCAAAGCCACTGAAGATACGACACTGTTTTTATTGTGAGTTTGAAGAGGGTCCACATGCAGCCGAAAATGTTGCATTATCACATACACTTCCAGGGTCCTTGACTTCCTATCTGCTGGATACATAAAATCATAATTATGTTGTCAGCTGAATCCGACACTAGAATTTCCTGGTGACCTACTCAGAAAAAAAATTATATATATATATATATATATATATATATATATATATATATATATATATATATATATGTCACTGGGACAATTCTGGTACTGTATTCCAGTTAAGGCCATACGATAATGTAATATACTATAATCATTTGTGTGTGTGTGTGTGTGTGTGTGTGTGTGTGTGTGTGGTGCAGCGAAAAACAGAAAAAAAGATTCTGATGAAACTTGGCAGGATAGTTTGAATAGGGTATTGTCGACTGATATTTTCTGAAGGGGTGTTTTGGACCCTAGTAATTGTCCTCATTAGTGTTATAATACATATTTATGGAAAATGCTCAGGGGCATTTTCTTTGAGTTTCAAACGTTTTTGGAGAGAGAGAGAGAGAGAGAGAGAGAGAGAGAGAGAGAGAGAGAGAGAGAGAGAGAGAGAGAGACAGACAGAGAGAGACAGAGACAGACAGACAGACAGACAGACAGACAGACAGACAGAGAGTAGGTGGGTTGTACAGTCAAAAACTAATGTCCGTTCACCTCTTCCTCAGTTTTTGGCTGAATTAACAGGCAATTCATTTTGACGTGGTGGACTGAGGTGCAAATTATCATTTATCTGGGAATGGTAATGTGCACCTTTGTCCCCCACGTCTCATTCAAACATCTCTGTATCCAGCAGTGAGTAACAGGCAAGGGTAGGTGAATGGACTTTTGTATTTGACTGTACATCTCCACCCTAATGTTTACTACTTCATTCGTGCTATGAACAGACGATTTTATTCAGATGTGTGGTGCTTGTGGGAGTAGCTATGATGGTGGTGGTGGTGGTATCTTCGATGGTAATGATTGGAGTGGTGGTGGTAGCTGTGGTGGTGGTGGTGGTAGTTGTATCTGCGATGATTGATGACGGTTGTGGTGGTAGCTGTGATGGTGATGGTGGTATCTGTGATGATGATGGCGGTGGTGGTGGCAGCAGTAGTGGTGGTGGTGGTAGCAGTAGTGGTATCTGTAGTGGTTGTGGTGGTGGTAGTGATGGTTGTATCTGCAGTGATTGATGACAGTGGTGGTGGTAGCTGTGATGGTGGCGGTGGTAGCTGTGATGATGGCGGTGGTAGCTGTGATGATGGCGGTGGTAGCTGTGATGGTGGTGGTGTATCTGTGATGATGATAGAGGTGGTGGTGGCAGCAGTAGTGGTGGTGGTGGTGGTAGTGGTATCTGTGATCATGATGGCAGTGGTTGTGGTAGCTGTGGTGGTTGTGGAGGTGGTGGCTGAGGTATCTGTAATGATGATGGCGGTGGTGGTGGTAGCTGTGATGGTGGTGGTGGTGGTAGCTATGATGATGAGGATGGTCGTGGTGGTAGTAGTTGTGGCTGTGATTAGGGTAATGGTGGTGGTGCAAGCTCCAACTGTGGTGGAGGTAGCTGTGATGATGATGGTGGTGGTAGCTGTTATAATGATGGTTGTGGTAGCTATTATGGTGGTAATTGTTGCTGTGATGATGAAGGTGGTGGTTGTGGCAGCTGTGACAGTGATGGTGGTGGTAACAGGTGTGGTGGTGGTGGTAGCTGTGATGGTGGAGGTGGTAAGGGTGGTGGTGGTAGCTGTGATGGTGGTAATGGTGGTAGCTCTGACGGTGTTGCTGTTGGTAGCTGTGATGGTGGTGGTGGTGATAGCTGGGATGGTGGTGTCGGTGGTGGTAGCTGTGAAGATGGTGGTGGTGGTAATAGCTGTGGTAGTGTTGGTGGTGGTGGTAGCTGTGATGGTGGTAATGGTGGTAGCTGTGATGGTGCTGCTGTTGGTAGCTGTGATGGTGGTGGTGGTGATAGCTGGGACGGTGGTGGCGGTGGTGGTAGCTGTGAAGATGATGGTGGATGTAATAGCTGCGGTAGTGTTGGTGGTGGTGGTAGCTGTGATGCTGGTAATGGTGGTTGCTGTGACGGTGGTGCTATTGGTAGCTATGATGGTGGTGGTGGTGTTAGCTGTGGTAGGGGTGGTGGTGGTAGCTGTGATGGTGGTAATGGTGGTAGCTGTGACGGTGGTTCTGTTGGTAGCTGTGATGGTGGTGGTGGTGATAGCTGGGATGGTGGTGGCGGTGGTGGTAGCTGTGAAGATGACGGTGGTGGTAATAGCTGTGGTAGTGTTAGGTAGCTGTTCAGAAACGGGTCTCATTTGGACGAGTGCTTTGCGGTCCGATGGGGCCAGGCAGGTCAGCGAGACTTTCATTCAACTAAGAATGGGTTACATGGTGACAGCAGCTTTAATATTAATACTGTCACCATTAACTTTCCTGATTTGTACAATGTTTTTATTCAACTAACATCACACGTTGTCATTCAGTCGAGAGGGGTTTATAGTACCTTAAGTACTGAAACCGACTAGTAAACTTTTCATGGCTTGTGCAGTTCTAGTGATATGTTTAGTTAATACCAGATCATTTTATTTAACTAGCAATTAGTCAAAGGATGTGGAGAGTGAGCCAGTTATCTACTATTGATCATTACTAAATTGAATCTCTCTCTCTCTCTCTCTCTCTCTCTCTCTCTCTCTCTCTCTCTCTATATATATATATATATATATATATATAGATATATATATATATATATATATATATATATATTGCCAGACGCCCCAATCCCGTTTGGGGTGGCCACAAACAAATCGCCTCCACGTCGCCCTATCCCCCGCGATTTCACTGCCCTGCTCCCAAGTCACACCGCCCTCTCTCATATACCTCTCCACCCCATCCCTCCATCTCATCCTCGGCCTCCCCCTCCCTCTTCCCCCGTCCACCTCACTCACATACACTCTCTTCGTCAGCCTCTCACCCTCCATCCTCTCCACATGGCCAAACCACCTCAGTGTGTTCCTCATAAAGCTTCCTATCACATCGACATCCATACCACAATGCTCCTTTATATCCTCATTTGGCAGCCTGTCTCTCCATGTGACTCCACAGGCTCCTCTTAAATAACTCATTTCCACTGCTCTCACTCTTGACTTGTGTCCTTCCAACAACGTCCAAGCTTCACTTCCATACGTTAGAGTTGATATCACAATACTGTCATGTAGTAACTTTTTCACTTCCATGCTCACTTCCCTGTTTCTTATCACTGCTTTCAAAGAACCAGCAATCTTTCTTCCCTGTTGTACTCTTTCAAGCACTTCACCCTCCAAACCTCTATCCTTACTCATCACACCACCCAAGTACTTAAACGTACTCACATTTTCCAATTCCTCACCATCCAGCCTCGCTGTACATTCACTGACTTCACCTCTCTCAAAGACCATCACTTTACTCTTCCCCACATTCACCTTTAGATTCCGTTTCTTACACACTCTCCCAAACTCATCCACCAAGCCTTGCAGCTCCCCTTCGTCTTCACTCAACAACACAGTATCATCTGCAAACAACAGTACAGGGAGTTTCCAAACACTATCCTCTCTCACCAGGGCCACTCCAACATCCACTGCCCTACCTTGTACCTCTTTTATTACCCCATCTATGTACAGATTGAGCAATCATGGAGACATGACACATCCCTCTTTCAACTCAACCTTCAAAGAGAAAAATTCACTTAGTTCACCATCCACACGCACTGCAGCCTTAGCACCATCATACATACTTTTCACAGCATTCAACAACTTCCCATCTACTCCATATATTCTTAATACTTTCCACAATCCTTGTCTATCCACCTTGTCATTTGCTTTCTACAAATCCATGAAAGCCACATACAACTTCTTTCCCTTCTCTAAAAACTTTTCCACTAAAGATCTAAGAATGAATATCTGATCTACACAACCTCTTCCCTTCCTAAAGCCTCCCTGTTCATCTCCAACTAATTCCTCTGTTCTTTCTCTAACTCTGTCAATAAGTATCCTACCATACACTTTTCCTATTATACTAAGAAGACAAATGCCCCTATGATTACCACACACTTCTTTTTCCCCTTTTCCTTTGTACAACGGAATAATTATACCTGACTTCTAATCCTCCGGGACTCTACCTTCCTCCCAAGCCAATCTGCATGTCGTCCACATCCATTCTACTACTATCTCTCCCCCATGCTTCAGCATTTCACCACACACTCCATCAATTCCTGGGGCTTTCCCCATTTTTACTTTCTTCATTGCTTCCACAACTTCTATCCCACTGATTTCTTCCTGTCTTCTCACCTCCCTCCTTCTCCCAGCCATTCCCCAGCCACTTATACTCGCATTACTTCCATCCTGTATGTTCAACAATTCCTTAACGTGTTCTCTCCATCTGCTCACTTTTTCTCCCTTCTCCACTAGTAATCTACCATTTTTATCTTTCACTCCCCTGCTTACAACACTTCCACCCTGTCTTACTCTCTTCACCTTCTTCCAGAACATTTTCTTACAGTCCCTCCACTTTACACTCAAATCCCTTCCAAATTCCTCATCCACTCTCTTCTTACTCTCTTTTACTAATCTTTTCACCTCTCTCTTTCTTTCTACATATAACTCTCTCTTCCGCCTTTCAACTTCTTCCATGCCCCTATTTCTCATCCATTCATTGTATGCTTTTCTCTTTTGTGCCACAGCCTGTTTCACCTCTTCAGTCCACCATGCTGTTCCTTGCATCCCTCTCCGTCTTCTCTTCCTGCCACACACCACATTACATGCTGCACATATTTCTTCTGTAAATAACCTCCACACACCTTCCACGTCCCCCATCTGCTCCAATTCATATTTGCCCAGTCGTTCCTCCACTTGTCTCTTATACTCTGCCTTTTTCTCATCCTCTTGTAATCTTTCCATTCTCCTTGCAACTACTCCTTCCTCTCGTCTTTCCCTTCTTCTATTCCTCCATCTTACTTGGATCCTAATTCTGGCCACCACCAAGTAGTGGTCAGGAAGTCCACTCCCCCAACCTCTATAAGCTCTTGCGTCCATTACACATCTTCGCATCCTTTCATCCAAACACACATAATCAATCACTGCCTTCCTTTCATTCAGTTCACCACCCACCCATCTCATCACTCACCATGTATACCTGTGGATCATTTTGTGCCTGAAGAGGGTATTGGCTATCACCAACCCCCTCGCAGCACAAATGTCCACTAATGCACTGCCATTCTCATCTGTCTCAACAGGCACACCCCACTCACCAACTACTCCATCCACCTTCACATTCCCTACTTTACCATTCATATCACCGATCAAAAACACTCTCTCAGTCCTTCCAAACTTTTCCATGCACACTTCCACATTTGTCGAGAACTCTTCTCTCACTCTACTAGCACGATCTTGCGTTGGCGCATACACACACACACAATCGCCTACATTTGTATTCCAACTTTCAACTTTACCCACACAATCCTTGACCCAACTGATTCATACTGTCTTATGCTTTTCTTCCATCTTTTACTCACAACTATACATACTCCTTCCTTTGCCCTCTCATTCTCACCTTGTCCTGCACATATACTCCATCCATACTCCCATTCTCTCACACTTTCTCCTCCCCATTTTGTTTCAGTTATTCCACATACATCCACTTTCGCACCCTCAAGCAACTGGACAATCTCTCTCTCTTTCGCCTCATCATTCGCTCCTCTTACATTCCATGTAGCCATTACTATGTCCTTTGTCCAGTCCTGGGTCGTCATCGTTAGGTCAGTCCTTGTCCGAGGCTTCTTGTTTGTTTTTTTAGTTAGTTGTTTTCCGGGGAGGGGCACTAACCCTCCGCCAACCCTTTTAGTCGCCTTTTACGACAAGCAGGGTACTGGGAGAGTATTCTTGAAAAAAAACCCATACCCCCAGGGTCGGGTCATAAGAAAATTCTTCAATGCTATGGTGCAAAATGATTCGTTCTGAGAAACGTGATGTCGGGAGGGTGATGGTGAATAGGAGTGTGGGTGTAGGTGTGTGGGTGTTAATGTAGGTGCGGGTGTAGGTGAGAGCGTGGGTTTTGATGTCCGTGTGGAAGTGTCTAGGTTTGTGGGTGAGTGTGTGGAGTGGTTGTGGATGGAGGTATAGATGTAACTGTGGGTGTAAGTCTGTGGGTTAGGTTTAGGGTGTGGGTGTGGGTGTTAGTGACAGTGTCAGAGTGGATGTGCATGTAGCTTCGGGTGTGGGTGTGGGTGTTAGTGAGAGTGTCAGAGTGGATGTGCATGTAGCTTCGGGTTTGGGTGTCGGTGTCAGTGTTGATGCCAGTCGTAGAGTGGCTATACTTGTGTGGGTGAGCGTGAGAGTGTAGCTGTAGATATGAATGTAGGTGTTGGGGTAAGAGTATGTATTGGTTAAGGTGTGTTTGAGTATATTTGCGTGTGCGTGTGTGTGTGTGTGTGTGTGTGTGTGTGTGTGTGTGTGTGTGTGTGTGTGTGTGTGTGTGTGTGTGTGTGTGTGTGTGTGTGTGTGTGTGTGTGTGTGTGTTATGGGGGTGTGGGTGGGCAGTTGGCACTGGGTGTGGCAAGGGTATGGGTACGTGTGTGGGGGTTATGTGGATGTACTGTAAGTGTGGGTAATGGGGAAGGTATGGATATGAACGTTGGTGAATGTATAGGAAGAGGTATGGATTTTGGAGCGTGTGTGTGTGTGTGTGTGTGTGTGTGTGTGTGTGTGCGTGTGCGTGTGCGTGTGCGTGTGCGTGTGTGTGTGTGTGTGTGTGTGTGTGTGTGTGTGTGTGTGTGTGTGTGTGTGTGCGTGCGTGTGCGTGTGCGTGTGCGTGTGTGTGTGTGTGTGTGTGTGTGTGTGTGTGTGTGTGTGTGTGTGTGTGTTTAAAGCATTGAACATCAAGGTATACTTTACAATAATAACACTCATAAAATAAGAGAGAGAGAGAGAGAGAGAGAGAGAGAGAGTAGAAAGAATTTAAAACCAAGAGGAAGCAGAAAGCGGATAAACGAGACAAAAGACACAAGAAGCAATAATAAATCATACAATACCTCTTTCTTTTCAACACCTGTAGAGAGTTTCCCGTAAAAAAGGAGTTAGTTTACATATTACATGGCGGACTGGCATGACTGGAATGTTGGTAACACTGTCTCCATTGTGCATGCTTGTGGAAAGAGAGAGAGAGAGAGAGAGAGAGAGAGAGAGAGAGAGAGAGAGAGAGAGAGAGAGAGAGAGAGAGAAGGACAAATAGATCCAGTGCGGGATGGATACTGATATATACAGTACATAGATAGTTTGATAGTTTTTTACATAAACTGTTAGGTAAACAGATAGACTGATTCTGTATTTAGATGGGAGTCATTTAAGGATGGATGGATTGAATATAGGGAAAAACGGGTAACTGGATGTCAAATTAAAGAAAACGACAAGGCAGGATGAATGGATGGTTGGATGGAAGAAGTGAAATAAGCGGATGATATTGAGTTGGAGGAGGAGAGAGTGAGGGATAAAGGATGGGAGAGAGACAAGTAGAATGACGTCTGGGATAATTAAGAGTGAGAGTGAGTGACTGGCAGCCCTTCATCTAAGTGACAGTGTGAGAGTTGTTGGGTGAGAACTGGATGATACATTCGACTGAGCCAGTGAAAACCTAAGAGTAGGTCACAGAGTTGTATAATTAATACATGAGTGAACAGTGTAAGCTGCATGAGTAAGTACTCTAACATGGGTTAAAGTTGTAAGAGCTTAAGGGTTGTGGGGAGTAGACTGTATCACCAGCTGAACAGCACGTGAGGTGGACGGTAAGCTCGTGGCAGAGAGAGCTGGAGTTTCCGTTTCGCAGGCCCTTAGGACATGTTCCTGACCATCCCCCTTTGCTGAACATTTTCATTGTTTTCATGAACACAGAGTAGGCCACCATACTCTCATTGACCTTTACCTCCAACTTTCTACACCATACTACATGCACATTATAAATCACACCTATTTCCGTCCACCTTTAGCATTGGCTACTGCAGTATTACTGTATGAGCAATTTCGGTGGTACTTCAGATTGCCACCATCGGCATGGTAGGCATGGTGGCACAGGGCTCTTTTGGTGGCAGTCAGGCAACTGTGACGACAGCGGTTGTTGCCACCAAAGATCATGCTCATCAGAGAAGTAAGTGTTCTGCCATATATTCGTATTTTACTAACGTCCGTGGTCTTCGTACCAATCTGAATTCTGTTCGCATCTTCCTCCAATCTGCACCCCCTTTAACCTTATTCCTCACAGGAACCCAAAGCTCTCCTGCTACTGACTTATCCTTGTTTAGTTTTCCTGGTTACCATCCCCTCACAAACTTCTGTAACATGTGTGACACCTGTTGTTACAGTATATCATCTCTGAATATGCAGTTGGCACTATCTTGAACTTCAGTTCTTCTAACTTTGATTACTCATTATACAAACTAAATTATCTAAATACAACCAAATATATTTGCATAGTTCATAGCTCTCCTAATGCTTCTACAGAGCCCAGAGTATTTGACTCCATATCCACACAGTTGACCAACCTTAACCTAACCCTTACAACTGAAAATACAGTTCTGGGTGATTTTAACGTTCATAATGTAGAATGGCTATTGCATTCTGCCAAGACTGACGATAGTGGTCTAGAATGCGAGTTGTTTTGCAGAATCGTTTAATCTCTTGCAATTCGTAAAACAATCAACTAAATAACCAGATAATCCTTACCATAGCACCTATCTCTTGGATCCATTCCTGTCAAATAACTCGGATCAATACAAGATAGAGTTATTGTCTCCACTTGGATCCTCTGACCACAGCCTCATCAAAGCCTCCAGTTGCCCCAAACCTCCCCGTTCGGAACCAGTCAGGGTGACCAGATGGCACTCTGACATGGCACACTGTGATGGATTTAGAAATGATCTTGCTGAATATTCCATGTCGGACTTTCTTCTCCATTGACACCACCTCTCTCTAATCCCACATTAATGACTTAATACAAGTTGGTATGGAATTGTTCTTACCCAGTCAAGAACTTACAAAAAGACCGAAATGGCTTGACAGCAGTTTTGCCAGAGCAACGACCCATGAGTCCATAGCATACTATATAGCTCCTACTTAACATAAAATGCAACCGAATCCCCCAGACAATTTAAAATTGCTAGAAACCATACAAAAGCAGTAATAAATCTCAGTCAATTGACCAACTTGGAAACAGCCATGCAGTAGTCCATGATATTCTAAGGCTGTAGACAGAGTATGACGCCATTCCCTGCTATCCAAACTCCCTTGCTACGGCCCATCTTCTCTTATTCCATTGATTTCCTCATATCTCAGCGACAGAATAATAAAAGTAAATGACGTATGTTCCAGTTTCCACTCCGTTAATGCAAGCGTGCCAGAAGGATCAGCCCTGGCTCCAGCCCTATTCCTAATTCATTTTAATGATCTCTTGTCTAACACTCATAATCTCACTCACTCATGTGAAGATTACTCAGTGCTTCACAGTTCCTTCACAATTAAGCACTCATTTTCAAAGTTTAATATCTCTAACTTGCAGCTCAGTAAAGTGATCTCCATGAATCAAGACTTATTTAAGATCATTGAATGGGGACAAAATAACATTATCTCATTTAACGCGAAGAACACCATATACAGTACATATATACTGTACAGTATATATATATATATATATATATATATATATATATATATATATATATATACAACTGAAATTCTCGGTGTTTCACATAACTTCTCAATGGCACTGGGTTCAAAAGTTTGCGTGCACCCAAGGACACCACCGGGACCATTTTTTCAAAGTTCTAAAATAGAGTTTTTTATCCAACAGATGGGAAGAGAATCGTCTGGTGCACATGACAATGCGCCAGATTCTCTATGATTCTCTATTATTCGCAGAAGAATTTATCAGTTATATACATGTTCCATTAATAGGTAAACATATGGCAGCAAACATCCAAGATGAAATGACTGTCTGAGTGCTTGAGATGGAAGATTAGGGCCATATCAACATACCAGTGACCTTCGTTCCCTTTCCATAATTGTTCGAAGTTTGTTATAGGTTGTGCTATTTCAGCGCCACCAGCACCAGTACAGTAAAGTGTCGTTTGAAGCCGGCGACAATTGTCCCCTCAGTTGGACCTCTCATATTAGGTCAATAAACGTCTTCAAAGAAGCTTGGCTTACTGTATCAAATCCGTAACCTCTTTACTGACAAGCAGTAAGCTATAATTTACAAGAATGGTGTGTGCCCTCAAGTCGAATATTGCTGACCATTCTGGCGTGGATGTAAGGATGTTGCATTAAAACAACTGGACAAAATTCAGAACATAGCTATAAGAATTATTAATAACTATGAAGTTACAAGTGAACTACCTTCCCTGCAAGTAAGACAGAATGTGACCTTCTTCCCATTATCTAAAAAAAGAAAAACTTTTATGGCAAATGCTCAGTCAATATGCCTTCCCCAGTGTTCCACGGGCATCTGGTACTGCACATTATTGGACTGTCACACTACCATATTGCAGAACTTCTGCCTATCAGAGATTTCATTCACGAAAAAGCCTTTCTTTGGAACTTTCATCACTAGACTAGTTTTCCCCCAAACTTCAACCTACAGCAGCCGAAGTCCAACCGTTACAGATTTTTATGAATGGAGGATATACCTGCAAGCTGGTGTAAGGTTTATCTTTTTATTTAATTTGTTTTTCTTACCTTTGTTCTTCTGTAAAAAGAAAATCCAATGAGGAAGAGCTGCAACATGAATAAAAGTCGAATGGGACAAGAGCGTGAATAATCCATCATGAGCATGTAAGAACTGTAGGAGTAGGAAGATGGATCCTGTGAGAATTTTATTAACCAGAGCCAAAGAATATTTTATTATAAATAAAGGCTGGATGACAGGTAAGAACTACAAAATGATTAACCCCTTCACTCCGGAGATGCATATTACTTATTCCTCTAAACTCCAGTTGATTTCATTAAACTTAAGATGGTAAGCTAATATTAGAAGGCTAATGTAAGGCTATGTCTAATCTCTCCATTTCGAAAAGGCCACTGCATACCTAAATAAAATTATTTTTAGGTAACCTAAAAAAAAAAAACAAGAATAGAATTCATCTGACTGAAAGGTTTAAAGCTGCAGGATAAGAAAATGCAGATAAGAATCCAGAGAGAATCCATTATCTAAGAAAGGTCAAAACAGGCAAGACTAATATTTTTTTTTATGCGAGAAAGAAGGAACCAAAGGCCATGAGCCCGCAATAACAGTTCCCTCCAAGAGAAAAACAAAATACAATAGAGAGCCAAATTCAAGATCTGATCATTTCGAGATGCCTGGACACACTGCGTTTGAAAGACTGGAGTCCATAGGCAGAAATACAGACAAAGGGAGACAGTTCCAGAGTTGACTTGTTGCATAAATGAAAGACTGGGAGGGATAAGGGTTATCTCTTTAATTACCATTTCTTAATTTAGCTTTTCATCTACCATATTCTTGCTCCGCTTCCTATATTCTTCCTTTTATTCAACTACATTTCCTATTAGAATATAACTTTATTTTTGTCATTCCTCTTCATATATCCTTAATCTCTTTCCTCCTCCTCCTCCTCCATCTTACTTCTTCTTCTTCTTCTTCTTCATCATCATCATCATCATCATCATCATCATCATCATCATCATCATCATCTTCTTCTTCTTCTTCTTCTTCTTCTTCTTCTTCTTCTTCTTCCACAACAACATTATCAAATCACAAAGAATTATGATGTTATGAACTGAGGACACAGTATCCGTCGAAATGCTAAAAAGTAAAGAAGAGAAGTTAGAAAACATTGACGTGCATACTGCAAACATAAGTAAATCAAACCGAAAAGAACGTTTTAGTTACTTATGAGTAAATTATATATTAACTTCATCTATAGGCTCGCTGGTGATAGCAAATGCTGATCATGCCAGCACCAAAAATGAGTTCCCTCTAATTCAAAACACTTTCCTTGAGTATGTATTTGCTGTAGAAAAAAATCTGAAGGACTCTCGTCATCCCTCGTATGTGCAGATGATATTTGCAGATTCATTAATACAGTGATTACAGTGAGGTGTGCACTAATTCCGTTCACCAACCTTCAGTTCAACAAAATACCAGGGCCAGATTAAATATCTGCAAGAGATTTCAGGGAGATGAAGAAAAAAATATTGAATCCTTTAATTCAGATTTTCAGTAGATCTCCCAACTCAAGTTTTCAATATATCCTTTAATTCAAGTTTTCAACATCTCACAAAGCAGCACAGTACCATATGACTAGGAAGTAACAAATGATACAAGGAAAAGTAAAAAAAAAAAAAAAAAGAAAGAAAGAGACTAGCTTAGACCTGAGGTGAAACTATTGCAGCCAATTTTCAAAGGTGCATCAGTTGATCCATCAGCTGACGCCACACCTGGCATGTCAAATCAACTCAAAATTTCAAGTTGAATAACTCCGTATTCCATAAGGTAATCGCTAAAATGCCTCCTCATAGCCGAAACTGAAATTCGTCTAAGAGTTAATTGACACAAAATCTGATATGTTGAATACAGTCTAATCTTCAAGCTGAACAACTTATATTTAACTAGAAAATGCCACAGAGTTCTCGAAGAGCAGATATTCGAACCTTCCTTAAAAGAGAAAAAAAAATTCCACCAGGTGTACCTCGTTTAGACCTGACGGTTTCGCCGCAGGTAAAAAGGCCAACAGATCCCAACCAGGAAATTATACCTCAGTTATCCTAACATAAGTAGTATGAAGGGTACTGCAATCTGTAATTAAATATGAACTAGTTAAGGACCTGGAACAAAATAATTTCATCTGAGCCTCACAGAAGTAATTCTAGAACAATCGCTCATGTATTATCACTCTCCTTGATTCGTCAGGTACCGTACATTATTCACATAATTATACAAGAAAGCAAAACTCGTTGGTGTATTCTGTCTAGTATTCGATGACACAGTTGATAAAAATTTCCCCTGCAAGACCTCTTCCAGAAATTAGAGTCCATGGTGTAGACGGCAATGCACTAAGATGAACAGAAAGTAGGCTTACATAATGTTAACAAGAGGGACTCAGGCTAGATGAATTTTGCAAGCGAAGTACCAAATGGCACTTTTGGGGGTCCCATTCAGTTTTTAGTTTTATACTAGTGATGCTGAATAATGATGTGTGTTACACAATTTCCAAAATTGCTGATCATACTAAAATTGATTTTTGAATTTTAATGTTCCAAACTGAAAAGTCATAACTACTAGAGGTAAAGTAGTTAATTATATTATGAGTACATGTCAACCAGGGAATGAAAGCCAAGAAAAAAAAAAATTACAACATAGTATTTACGATCAGGTTAACACTGTACGGAGAAGGTAAAGAAAGACAACTACTTCGATTCATAGGCACTGCATTGAAATCGATCAAAGAGGATTATAATTAATAGTGTTACCATTTCTAGCCTTATCTGATCCCATAGGTGGTGACTGGCATAAAATATAGAATAGTTGACCTTTTGCTTTAAACATTTCATCCGCTGGATGTAAACAAAGTCAAATGTTACATCAGAGAACTTAATAAAACATTTTGCTCACTCGATCCATGTAACATGTCACAACTGCCTGATATGTATGAGCATGCTGCAGACTTTATCTGCAACATAATAAATAGATGCTTCTTAGAAAGTAATTTTGTGCAGTCTGAGAAACATGCTTTGCTTAGGCCCCTAATTAAGAAACCTGGCCTTGATGTCGAGAGCATGACAAATTATCATCCCGTCTCTAACCTGTCTTTTTTATCCAAGATTATTGAGCTGGCCATACTCGATCAACCCTTACCACTACTGGAACACAACAGAGTTGTTCCTGTTGTTCGATCAGCATACAGAAAATACCATTCAACTGAAACTGCACTAACAAGGATTCAGAGTGACTTGGTGGCAAACACTTGTAGTGGGATGTCCTTTCTCCTAGTTCTGTTGGATCTGTCTGCAGCTTTTGATACAGTAGATCATAAACTATTGTTGGATGATCTGTATTTTTATGGCGTCCGTGATAGTGCCCTTTTGCTCCTTAAGTCGCATCTGTCGGACAGATCTCAGAGAGTGGTTGTTGATTACGCTAGCTCTGATTCTGCTCCCCTTTTATTTGGAGTCCCTCAACGATCAGTTTTGGGTCCAATTCTATTTACTATCTACACAAGTAGTTTATTGTCTCTACTTGATGCTCATGATGTGTCCTATCATTTTTATGCTGATGACACCCAGCTCTATGTTAAGATGTCAGATATCAACGATACTAAGACAAAGTTTGAATCTCTAATGTCTGATATTAAGATTTGGATGGCTAAGAGGAAACTTAAGCTGAATGATGGTAAAACTGAGATCATCATCATCAGAGGAAACAGAAGGGGTGATGACACTGACAATGCCCTGGCTTGAACACTGGCGTGTCACAGCTGCATTCAGTCAGTTCCGTTCGAAATGAAAATTCCTGAATAGAAGGTGCCTCTTAACATTGGTCCATGCAGTGGTCTTGTCTCGTGTTGATTATTGTAATTCACTGTGGGTTGGTCTTCCAAATAATATACTAACAAAAGTTCAGTCTGTGTTGAACAGGGTGGCATGGCTTATCTTTGGTCTCCCCCTGAGAACCTCAACTACCCCGTTTCTGATTGAGTTGCATTGGTTACCAGTAAAGGCTAGAATTGAATTTAAACTGTGTCTTATTACATTCAAGGTTCTTAAGTTTGGTGAACTGAAGTATCTTGCTGAATTGTTAAAACTCCCATCGGCACGACAGGGTGTGATGTTACACAGTGAAGATGATTCCTTGCATCTTGATGAGCCAAGAGCCATTCACCAGTCATCTTTCTCTGATCATTCTTTTGCATATAGACCCCCTAGATTATATAACAGATTGCCATTGTCCATAAGACAACTCTACTGTTGAATCCTTTAAGATACAGCTGAAAGCCTTTCTTTTTTCAAAATGCCATGACCTGGAGAGAGGTAATATGACGGATCATTATAGGGTTTAATTATTGCCACTTTCATGTATATATGATGTAGCTTGTATTATATACAAGAAATGTCACAATTCTTGTAATTGTAAAAATAATGTATGTGTGTCGAGTGCTAGTGAATTCGCAAAAGGAAGAACTGGCGCTTTTGAGAAACAAAAGGCAGGATTATTATTATTATTTCACATCTGCAGACCATATACTTCCTATCTTGCTTTTGTTATAAGAGCTATTGATTTTTTCTTCTTTTCTAGAGTCAAATATTTGGAGAAAAAGGCAAGTCAGTGTTCGAAAGAGTACAGTTTGAGTTTGGTAAAAAATCAAGAGGTTTTAATGTATTTAGTAAAATAAATGAGGATATTTGGGCCACTGCAGATGTATCTGCCATGTTCCAGAAATTGTAGCAGAGGAAGAAGAGCAAGAGTCAGAGAATGGGTGGAAATCATTACTAGTAAGTGATGATACTTAACCCGAGGCGTCCCATAGACGGATGGGTATGTTGCAACATTTTGCATTTGCCAGTCCCGTCGACGTACTGGTACGTAAAGCAATTGCAAGGTTCATAATTTGCAATTTTTTTTATTTTCACGAGTGATTTTTCGTACGTATACACGGGATACCATCCTCTATTCCTCTACAAGATGCCAAGCAGGGACAATGCTTTACACCCACAACCTCCCCCCCCCTGCACGCCATTGTCTTGGCAATTCACCTGTTGCCAGTGACCTGGCCAATAAAGACATTCAGGGCCAGAGTGATTCCCGAATCGATGACAATGTGAAGGACAAAGTTTATATAGCATTAGAGGAAGAAACAGTTAGAAATGATGATCAGGTAATGTGGCAAAAGAAGGTCAGGTATGGTGATGAGTTAGTGAGTGAAACAATGCTTATAATGCCTATTTTACTGTTTGAAAACCAATATACTTGTCACGAATCAGTTCGCGACATTTCCCTTTTGTGAGAAGCCACGAACTATTAGTGGAAAACTCACTGTGTATCGCTCAGTTAACCGTTTCTCTCTCCATTTCGGAGTATACTTTTCAAAACATTCGTCACCGTTTTCAAAAAGTGACCGATTTAATGCACGTCACTAAGTGCGCTACTGAGCGATACAATTGTTTCTTTATCGTTTGCCTCTGCTTCCCTCAACCGTTAGCCACGCCTTGCGTCCTGCCCATACAATGTATTTGAGTCGAGTCTTGTGTTTGTTGTGACGGTGGAAGGTCCTGTGCCAGCAGTGTGAGAGGTCAGCTAGTACCCAAACTCCACTTCACAGTTAATCCAGTCCTCCCACCCCTCTGGTGATACGCAGCATTCATCGACTATAGTATTTCTTTTGTGTATTTCCTAGTTATAAGAGTTTAATTAAGGTGTTTTTTTTTCTAGACGTAAGTATTTAGCTCATGTGAGAGTGAGTGAGTGCGTCTCATTGATTTGAAATGTAACGTTAAATTTATTTTTTGTAATTAATAAATTTAACAGTTCCTTTCTCAAGCTTAATGTAAAGTAAAATCTTGTTTCATTTCTCCATAATTAAGCTTATTTTCCATATAGCTCCTAGCTTGCATAAACGTTTGCTTTCATAACTGGTACTTAGACCAGTCTTGTTGTATTAACTTAATATCCGTTGTGCCACCTGGGAGTTAAGCATCGGCAAGAACCTGATGTTAGTATTAGTTATTTATTGTCAGGGGTGATGTAACTTTCTCCAGAGGCTAACAGTACAGTAATTCAGCAATTGTGAGTAATTAGTCTCTGCTGTGTACTGTTGAGAAAGTTTATAAATTCTCGTTCTTGAGAATCTTAGCAAGTCAGCGTAAAGTAATCGTTGCTTGATGTAGCAAGACAATCATTGTCTCTGCTCTTCAATATTATTGAATATTATTATCAAATTAAATAATATTTAACCATTTATTCCAAAATTACCGCAATATTATAAAAACCCCGTGACAATTGGCGACCTCATTCCAGGATATTAACTCCTAGCCCTAAAGCTATTCACGAGATAGTGCTCACTCATTCATATTTAGGTATTTATCATTAAAGTTTATAGACACAAGTTTACTGGTATTTACCCTTAATTTAGCAAGTGAATTTTGCTTTATTAATCAATAGAGTACTTAACTCGTTTATTCTTGGTAACGCCAGACGATTTTATTCGCTCCTGGGAAGTCGCCGTACCCATTGTGTTTATTATTGAGTCTTCCCAATCATTTGCATTTTTGCTTTAATTTTTGCCAGTTAACTAGATAAGACTGGTCACCACTAGCTTGTGTCTGTATTCTTTATTTGTTTATTAGCATTCGTTTTGCGAAGCAGCAATCAGTACTGAGTCGCTAGTTACTTAGTAAATTGAGCTAGCATCATGGCAGCCAGTGCTTATGTACAGGAAGCCAAAGATATTGGTCTCACAGACCCAGAGAAAATACAGAGTTACGTTCTCTCACGGTTCAATTACGAGCAAGAACGTGAGAAAGATGCTCGTGAAGAGCGTAGGATTCAGCGCGAGTACGAGCGAGAACAGCGCGAATACGAGCGAGAACAGCGTGAACACGAACAAAAACAACGCGAGCTCGAGTTAGAAAAAGAGCGACAACAGCGCGAACACGAGCTAGTACAAGAGCGCGAACAGCGCGAATACGAGCGTGAACAACGAGACAAAGAACGAGAACATGAACTTGAAGTGCTGAAGCTCAAGCGAGATTCCTTGGGTTCAGACACATCTGGTGCAGTTGGTTCAAGCTCCACGAGCGCTCTCCCTGCACATGTTATGGCGACCCCACACATCAAGCTTCCCCCATACAAAGATGGCGAGCGAATCGAGCCATACATAGCTCGATTTGAAGACATGGCTCAGCTTTACCAGCTCGATGATGCAGCTAAGCGGCTTCAGTTTCTTAGCCTGTTTGAGGGCCCTGCCCTCGATATTCTCCACAGAATTCGTGGAGACAATCTCACGTATGAAGTGATGAAAGCTGCACTCATTAAGGCGTATGGTCTCACAGTAGACGACGCCAAAGCTCAGTTCATGCGAGCTCGTCTCCAAGACAAGGAGACAGCTGTTCAGTTCCTCGACCGTCTCACTGCTTACTTAGGTGAGTGGATGGAGAAAGATGAAACTCCTTCCACGCGTGAGGGGATAATTGACCTTATGCTGCGTACACAGCTAGAGAGGTCGTGGCCTGCTGAGCTCATAGCACAGCTTAAGATCTGCCAGGTGAAAGATGCCAGCCAAATGGTAGAGAAGGCTGACGCATTCTTTACTGCATACGGGTATCAAGCTCGTAAGCAAAACACCTGGAGCAGGAAAGATACTGCCAAGTCTGGGAAGCCGTCTCAGACTGAATCCCAGCACCAAGGCCGTTCTCAGAGTAATGGTCAAGGTCCAAGCAAACCACAGAAGGACCAGGGGCAAAATACACAGCAGCCTGCTTGGAAGCGGTACAACAAGCACCCCAACCAGCAGCAGTTCCCCAAGCAGCAGCAGCAGCAATACAAGGACAAGCCACGTAACCCTCAGTCAGGTCAATTAGTGTATCGGAGGCAGGAGGCAAATGCAGCCTTCATTCCACAAGTACCCGGTGGTGCCATCTCTACCAGTACAGGTACTTCACAACAGTTCACAAGTCCCCCTCCGACCATGAACTCTCCTCAGACACCTAGTTTCCAGGGCGCCACGTTTGCTGCATCGGTTGTTCCGCAGTCTCATGAATGACTGGCTGCTACCTCCTCAGACCCTTCCACCAGTAACACTGCCTTTCTTGTTCAGCCAGGGTCTGTGGGAGGTGTTTCTGTAAATGTCCTGAGGGACAATGGTTCCTCAGGTTGCTCTGTTAAGCAGAGTTTAGTTCGGCCTGATGAGTATACAGGTCGACAGATCCAAGTTAGACTTATTGATGGATCAGTGAGATTGTTCCCTGAGGCACGTATCCAGGTGGCATCTCCATTTTTCACTGGCTTGACAGCTGCAGTTGTCATGCCAGAACCTTTATTTGACCTCATCTTAGGCAACATACCTGGCATCAAAAATAGTTGTGCCGTAGATGTTGCTACTCAGACTTCGGCTGCTGCGATAACACGAGCCATGGCCAAGGCTCCAAATCGCGTCACTCCGTTGACCGTTGCAACGCCGCAAGATCTGATTCGCAGTCAAGATGTTGTCCAAGAGCAACAGACTGACTCGACACTTGCCTCAGTGCGCAAGAAGCTGGAGGGTAAAGTGATCAAGTATTCACGGGGAGGTCAAGCCAGGTTCCTTCGTAAGCGAGGACGGCTGTACCGTGAGTCACAGACACCCCAGGGTGAGGTTCGACTGCAGTTTGTCGTTCCTGCAAAGTATCGCCGAGCAGTGTTTGAATTAGGTCACTGTTCAGCGATGGGAGGTCACATGGGTCAAAAGAAGACCTCTGACCGCATCCATGCTGACTTTTTCTGGCCAGGAATGGGACGGGAAATAACGAGGCTCGTACGTTCCTGTGATGTGTGTCAGCGTACCACTGACGCCATTGAAGCCAATGCCCATAATCTCTGAACCGTTCGAGAGAGTAGCAGTTGACATAGTTGGACCAATCTCTCCTAGGGCTAGTGATGGATCAAAGTATATCCTCACTATAGTTGATTTCAGCACACGGTGGCCTGAAGCCGTGGCCCTTAAGAATATAGAGGCCGTCACTGTTGCTGAGGCATTAATTGAAGTGTTCTGTCGTGTAGGTATCCCTAAGGAGGTCTTGAGCGACCGGGGTTCGCAGTTCACTTCGGCAATGATGAACGAAACGTTCAGGTTGCTGTCCATCCGAGGCTTACGAACTACGCCGTATCATCCCATGTGTAACGGGTTGTGTGAGAGGTTCAATGGAACTCTCAAGAAGATGTTGAGGCGCATGACCGCCGAACAGCCAAAGGAATGGCCGCGGTTCATCGCTCCTCTTCTATTTGCTTATCGAGAAGCCCCACAGCATTCATTGAAATTCTCACCCTTTGAACTGGTGTATGGGAGGTCGGTCCGAGGCCCACTTCAAGTCCTTCGTGAGTTATGGGACGATGAAGAACCCGACCCTGAAGTCAAGACCACCTACACCTACGTCCTTGATTTGGCTGATCGCCTCCAGTCGACGTGCGAGTTAGCTAAGGAAGAACTGATTAAGGCGCGTGAAGTTCAAAAGGCTTATTACGATAAGAAGGCAAAGCTTCGGAAGTTTAGTCCAGGCGATAAATGCTTGGTATTACTCCCCACTGCCCAGAACAAGTTGTTGGCGCAGTGGAAGGGTCCATTCGATGTAGTAGAACGCATTTCAGACCTCAACTACATAATACAGATGCGGAATCTTCGTAAAAGGTTCCACATTAACATGTTGAAGGCTTATCATGAGTCAGACCCCGAGGAGACTGGCCTACTAGTAGCTGATGATAGTGACCAGCCACTGGAAGAAACCGGGGCAGCTGCGGTGATCCCAGCTGATGACCATGATGACGAGCCCTTAACCGCTCAGTCCCATCAGGAAGAGACTGTCGGAGATGTTTTACTTAACCCTGACTTAGCAGTAGGGGACCAAAATGCCTTATGGTCACTGCTCTGTCAGTATGCTGATGTCTTCTCAGACCAACCTAGACTTGCAAAGGTTGCGTGTCATAAAATTGAGTTGACCAGCAATGCTCCTATTAAGGTTAAGCCATATCCGATTCCCATGCGACTACAGGGTGCAGTAGATAAGGAAATTGCTGACATGGAGACTGCAGGCATTATCGAAAAGTCCTCATCTCCTTACTGTAGTCCGATGGTAGTAGTCCGCAAGAAAGATGGTGGAGTCAGGATATGTGGTGACTATAGAAGGCTCAATGCAATCACTAAAGTGGATGCTGAGCCAATGGGTGACCATATTGCCATCTTCTCCAAGCTGGCAGGGTCACGATATTTCACGAAGCTTGACCTAGCGAAGGGATTCTTCCAGATTCCCCTTCATCCTGAGAGTCGTCAGTTCACTGCCTTTGCTACTCCTAGGGGGTTGTATCAGTATAAAGTCCTCCCATTTGGACTTACCAATTCCCCAGCAGTATTCAATCGTGCCATGAGACAAGTGCTCCATGGTATTGTAGGAGTAGAGATGTTCGTTGACGATGTCCTCGTTCATTCCGCCACATTGGAGGAGCACCTCAGACTCTTGGAAATTGTCTTCAGTAGACTCCAGAGTTTCAACATGACTGTGAAGCCTAGCAAATGCAAGATTGCTCACAGTGAGGTGGAGTTCCTCGGTCATATTGTTGGCAACAATCACTGCAGGTGTCAGGGTGACAAGATCAGGAAAGTTAGAGAAGCCCCGAGACCCATGACCAAGAAACAGGTTAGGGGATTTCTTGGCCTAGTGGGATATTATAGGAGTTTTATCCCCAACTTTGCCCTCATTGCCCAACCGTTGTACGAAGTGCTACGGAAATATGCTCCAAACACCATTGAGTGGGGAGAAGCGCAAGAGAGATCCTTTATTGCTCTTAAGAACATGTTGTGTAAGGAGCCTATCTTGCAGTTGCCTGATTCCAGCAAACCTTTCATACTGCGCACTGATGCTTCACAAGATGGAGTAGGTGCCGTATTGATGCAGGAATCGGAAGGTGGAATCTTCCCAGTGGCATACCACAGCCGTAGGCTAAAACCTGCCGAGAGGAATTACAGTACTGTTGAGAAGGAACTCTTGGCTGTGGTTGATGGTGTTAAAAAATATTATTATTATCTTTTTGGGGCACCATTTACTCTGGAAACTGATCATATGCCACTCACTAGTCTTAGCACGACCAAGACGGCTAATGCAAGATTGACACGCTGGACACTGTATTTACAGCAGTTTAACCTTGTTGTGAGATACATCAAGGGAAGTGATAACGTAGGTGCAGACCTGATGTCTCGCCTGCTAACTGCTGACTAATATGGGCAATTGTTGCATGCTGGGTTCCGTAAGATAGGCATCCTAAGCGATTTGAGTAATCCAAGGACCAGCCTGGTTCCCAGTTAAAAGTGTAGACCAGACATCTCACTCGTTGGCCCTACAGGACACAGTATATCCAGGGCTTGTACATACATGTATACCATAAGTTATGGGGGAAGTTTGAGAACCTTGCAGAGACAGTCCGAGGCTGTGTATGAATTACCTTGTGGAATGTCTCGAGCTGTGGGCCTCTCTGAGGTTTCCCGGAGAATGCACATTACCCACATGAGTGTTCACACCCACGGTGGGTGTTAAAACGTGACCTGCCCGAGATTGCGTAGCGATTTTCAGCTTCCTGTATTACTCGTAAGTGTAGAGTTAGGTTAACCAGTAAACTGCCCGTTCTAAGCAATTTGTGAATTCAAGAACTGGCACGTTTCCTGGTTAATAATGTTAGGTTAACTAGTAAACTGCCCGTTCTAAGAGATTTGAGTAATTCAAGAATTGGCACATTTCCTAGTTAATAAGCGTTAACCAGTAAGCTATATGGGTTCTAAGCAATTTGTGAATTCAAGAATTACGTTTCCTGGTTAATAATGACAAGTACTGATTGCTAGGCAGAGAGAGAGAGAGAGACAGAAATAACAGTTTTGATGCTCCACCTTAATTCCTTTCGCAGGTGTAGCTGGTGGGTGCAGCATTGCCGTGCAGATCAGCTGGCCGTTCCTGTTGCATGCTGCCGCCCCTTCTCTTCTGCTTCGTCATCATTATTTTACTATAAATTTGTATTACTGTGTCATTTTACATGTAGGTACAGTTACACTACAACTGTCACACCTACACCGTGTATTACATACACTACACTACATAACAATTAGTGTTAATGTAAATGTAGCGAACTTTCGCTCAGTTTGACCTGAGTACAGGATTTTCACAGTCGTCACGGAGTTTTTCCCTCAAGCTTGTTTCTATTAACGTAAATACGAGGTTTTTTCGCTCACTGGCGACTGCGACTTTCTCCTATAGCAGGATAGCACACACACCACAGTGTGAATTTTGTGCGAATGACTTAGGATGTGTACATATATATATATATCCACAAATTTTTTCCCATAAGGAAAAAATTTAACTTTCTAAGGGCGTAATGTCACGAATCAGTTCGCGACATTTCCCTTTTGTGAGAAGCCACGAACTATTAGTGGAAAACTCACTGTGTATCGCTCAGTTAACCGTTTCTCTCTCCATTTCGGAGTATACTTTTCAAAACATTCGTCACCGTTTTCAAAAAGTGACCGATTTAATGCACGTCACTAAGTGCGCTACTGAGCGATACAATTGTTTCTTTATCGTTTGCCTCTGCTTCCCTCAACCGTTAGCCACGCCTTGCGTCCTGCCCATACAATGTATTTGAGTCGAGTCTTGTGTTTGTTGTGACGGAGGAAGGTCCTGTGCCAGCAGTGTGAGAGGTCAGCTAGTACCCAAACTCCACTTCACAGTTAATCCAGTCCTCCCACCCCTCTGGTGATACGCAGCATTCATCGACTATAGTATTTCTTTTGTGTATTTCCTAGTTATAAGAGTTTAATTAAGGTGTTTTTTTTTCTAGACGTAAGTATTTAGCTCGTGTGAGAGTGAGTGAGTGCGTCTCATTGATTTGAAATGTAACGTTAAATTTATTTTTTGTAATTAATAAATTTAACAGTTCCTTTCTCGAGCTTAATGTAAAGTAAAATCTTGTTTCATTTCTCCATAATTAAGCTTATTTTCCATATAGCTCCTAGCTTGCATAAACGTTTGCTTTCATAACTGGTACTTAGACCAGTCTTGTTGTATTAACTTAATATCCGTTGTGCCACCTGGGAGTTAAGCATCGGCAAGAACCTGATGTTAGTATTAGTTATTTATTGTCAGGGGTGATGTAACTTTCTCCAGAGGCTAACAGTACAGTAATTCAGCAATTGTGAGTAATTAGTCTCTGCTGTGTACTGTTGAGAAAGTTTATAAATTCTCGTTCTTGAGAATCTTAGCAAGTCAGCGTAAAGTAATCGTTGCTTGATGTAGCAAGACAATCATTGTCTCTGCTCTTCAATATTATTGAATATTATTATCAAATTAAATAATATTTAACCATTTATTTTAAAATTGCTGTGGTATTATAAAAACCCTGTGACAATACTCTTGTACTACATATAAATTCGTACCAAGTAAATAAACAAATACCATTTATGAATGGTGTGAAATAGTTACCCTCCCACAGAACTCGTTTTCTTTGGTGCCAGCCTGTTAGAAAACCTAGTCAGGTAAGGAGGTACTGCTACCTGTATCGAGTATTTTAAACCTCAGGTGAGCGATTTCTCTGTGAAATTTCGATGTTTCTCACCAAAAGAGGAGGTTTTAACCAAAAAAAAAATTTTCGAAAATACCTCGGGATTGGGGGGGTGTCGGAGGTGTGAAATAGCTCAGGACGTGACGGGTTATAAGCACCAGAACTGACGCCGAGCTATATCGATCGAAAGTCTGCCATAGTTGATTATACGCATTTTTAATTTTTAGTTTACTAAGGCTCAGATAGCCTTAGACATGGGTTGTTGTGGTCGAGTGTTCGAGAGTGGACGTGTGTTGTGGGAGGCTGGCAACATAGCATTTGTTTTGAGTATATATAACAAGTTGACTGTGTGAAAGAGTGTAGTGACAAATATGAGTGGATCAAGAAGCACTGCATTAAGTAAATAAGTGAAAACAAGAGCTACAGTTGTGGATTTAGGAAAACAAAAGTGGATGGAGCAACAGGCAGGGTGGGATGATCAGCTAATTGGCAGCACTCCCACTTTTAGGGAATTATCCCCAGATTTGGAACTTTTGAGGAACATAGAGAATAATCTGGGGATTTTGAAAAATTTAGGGAATTCTAAGCATTTTTTTTTTTTAACAGGGATTATTTAGGGAATATGTCCAAATGCACTAAAACCACACCAGCGCCAGTATAAAATACAATACTCAAGCATTAGCTATTCAGATATCTCGCCTAACAAGTCAGATGTCCAGTGCACACGTAGCAGGTACTCACTGGCTGACAGAACCCCACTCCCCGATTTGAAATCACAGCCAGTGAAAACGCAGGAGTCACGATGGATCTGTTGTCAATGGTAATTTGCCCATCGGCTCACTTGCACTGAGTGTCCTCAGCTGAGCAGCTCAGCCTCATCGTCAGTGTTGTATAACTTGTGTGTGTGTCGCGTGGTAATGAGCTTAGCATCTTTTCATTTTCTCATGATATTCTAAGATCTAAGTAATAATGTAGTGCTAATGTCTCAGTTATGTTTGCAGTCATAAATAATGAAGATGCAAATAGTGACAAGAATATGAATAATGACATCTCTGTGTATCACATACGCGGTGAAGATTGATATGGATTAGGCTTAGAAGTTGGGACCTGTGCTAACTTTCAGACAATAGAGTAAGGAGTTTGGGCCCATGTGTTTTTTACTATTATTAGTAAGTTAACAGTCAAGCTAAGAACCGTGTGGAAAAGGAACAATCGTTTTATTCATTATGTCAGTTTAGGATTTATTCTTTCATGACAGTGGGCATGGAAAAAAGAATTAGCCTAATATAATTTTTAGCAATCGGGGGAACGAATATTAGAAATTTTCAGTAGGCTGCTGAAACCGAACGCCACTCGACAGCCATAATCACCAAGTACTTGGCCTTGACACAGTGTGTAAAGTGAAGTAACCCTTTGTGTTTGTGTACTTGTAGGCGTTTTCGAGTTTGCAAGTGATTAAGCTATGCAAACGACTAGCATCACTAATGAAAAGTGGCATTTTCAAAAATCTTATCTGGCATTATGCAAAGAAAAATCTGATGAAAATTTTTATTTGGGGAATTTTTACCAAATCTAGGGAAATCTAAGCAGCTGTGTGGGGAAATATGTTAACAGTAAAGTGGGATCCCTGCTGATTGGCATTCAAGATGATGACCAACGTAAACAGAACAAAGAGGTATGTCCAGTCCGCAAACTCCGAGTTCGTGTCGATGATAAGGCCAAGGAATGCAATTTGTGCGACACATGGCATCACATCAAGTGTGAGGATGTAAATGAGACGGTATATAAGTTCTTAATGTCAAACCAGGAGAGTGTCATTCACTGGTACTGCTCGACTGTGGTAGGCAACTGTGTCAAGCAAATCACCAATATTTCAAAGAGGCAAGATGTTGTGGAGAAACGCATGGATGCTCCTGAAGATAAGTCCAATGAGGTATTCAGAGAGGTGAAGGAGGATCTGGCAAATTTGAACGTATCAACACTGAGATAAAAAATGAAGTAAAAAATGAAATTAAGAAAGGAGTGGATGAAAACAAAGACAGAAGTTGTGATATGGTTAAAACAGAGATTTGTGACATGGTGGAATGGAAAATAATTGATGGGCAAGGTAAATGGCAGAGTGAAGTGAAGGAAAAGTTATGTTCTGAAGTGAAGGAGGATTTGGCAAAATCCTAGATATGTCCTACTTATGCCCACGTCACACGGCAGTACGAACCCGCACCAATTGGGATGACTTGCACTTTTCTTGAAATTTGCAAGTAACTGAACAACCGGCCACGAACTCCACACAATGGCCATGAACCTCACACAATTGCATCACGATAACAGTAAGAAACACAAGAATGTAGTCCGAACAAAATACGAAAACAAGCGTATTCAACACAAACTTTTCATGAATTCCTCACGAACACACATAGACAATGATGAACATTAGCTGAAGTTATTCGTTTTCCACACAACGTACAGACGAAAGCCGAATGACGCACACAAAACGCACACAAATCACACAAATAACTGGACTCAACCACGAATCCAATACGACTTCAATTGTGGCATATATATATATATATATATATATATATATATATATATATATATATATATATATATATATATATATGTATATATATATATATATATATATATATATATGTATATATATATATATATATATATATATATATATATATATATATATATATATATATATATATATATATTTGGGCGTCCTTCTTTCCAACCATTCGAACACCTGCCTCCCTAGTGTCCTCAATGTCTTTCGTGTTCTGCGGTGGCGTGGCTGGTGGTGATAATACGTCCTCTTCTTCGTTACTGTCAGACGATGAAAACAAGTCCTGTTATTCTTGGGCTGGTTCAGGACGCTGGTGGCTATGCATCGCGAAAATCTTTTTTCCTTTTCCCATTGCGAAGACTTGGGATGGGTACGTGGAGGAGCGGGTAGCACAAGGAGGCAGCGAGGATTGAGGATTTTTTTTTTTTTTTTTTTTTTGGTGCCTATCGACCATTGTGGCTGAAACCCTATATCATTAAGGCATATATATATATATATATATATATATATATATATATACATGGACACACACACATATCTATCTATCTATTTACCTATCTGTATATATATAATTATAAATATAATATATATATATATATATATATATATATATATATATATATATATATATATATATATATATATATATTTATTTTATATATAAAATCCCACAAAGGGTGGCCGCAGACGAAACGCCTCCAAGTCGCTCTGTCACCCACCATTTGCCTAGCCTCCCACCAACTCACTCCCCCCTCCCTCATATACCTCTCAACTCTATCCCTCCACCTCATCCTCGGTCTTCCCCTCCCTCTCCTTCCTCCACCTCACCTACATACACTCTCTTAGTCTTGGATTCTCCATTCTCTCCACATGTCCAAACCACCTGAGTGTATTTCTCCTAATCTTCTCAACCACATCCACTTCTACCCCACAACGTTCCTTCACTTCTTCGTTCGTCAACCTGTCCCTCCATGTCACTCCAGATGCTTCTCTCAAGTAACTCATTTCCACTGCTCTCACTCCTGACTTGTTCCCCTCTAGCAAGGTCCATTGCTCGCTTCCTTGCGTCAAGGTTGGGATCACGATACTATCATGCACTGACTTCTTAACTTCCATACTCACCTCCCTATTTCTCATCACTGCTTTCAGTGAACAAACAACCTTCCTTCCCTGTTGTACCCTTTCAAGCACTTCATCCCCAAAAGTTCCATCCTTACTCATCACACTACCCAAGTATTTGAATGCACTTACATTCTTCATATCCTCACCATCGAACCTCACTGTGCATTCTGTGACTTCATTCCTCTCACACACCATAACATTACTCTTGTTTACATTAACTTTCAGATTCCTCTTCCTACACACTCTTCCAAATTCATTCACTAAACCTTGCAACTCCCATTTATCTTCACTCAGCAATATTGTATCATCAGCAAACAACAACGCCAGAATCTTCCACATCTCACCCTCATTCATTAGATCCACCCCCAGATCTAGTACCTTACTTGCACCTCCTTTACATCCCCATCCATGTATATATTAAACAGTCATGGAGACATCACACAACCCTGTTTCAGTCCCACATTGAGATCGAAAAACTCACTCAGCTCACTATCCACTCGCACCGTAGCCCTAGCTCCTTCGTACATACTCTACACAACACTCATCAATTTGCTTTCCACTCTTAATACCTTCCACATACCTTGCCTATCTATTCTATCATAAGCCTTTTCCAAGTCTATGAAGGCAGCAAACACTTTCTTTCCCTTCTCTAAATACTTCTCCACTAAACATCTTAGAACAAATATTTGCTCTACACACCCTCTTCCTTTCCTAAATCTCCCTTGTTCTTCAACTAGCTCCTCCGTTAAATGCCTAACCCTATCAATGAGTATTCTACCATATATTTTTCCAGTCACACTATGAAGCCAAATACCCCTATAGTTACCACATACTTCTCTCTCCCCTTTTCTTTTGTATAAGGAAACAATTATACCTGATTTCCGGTCCTCTGGAACCCTTCCCTCTTCCCAAGCCAATCTACACAACTTCCATATCTACTCCACTACAATCTCACCCCCATACCTCAGCATTTCACCACACACTCCATCAATTCCTGGGGCCTTTCCCATCTTGATCTTCATCATTGCTTCCACTACTTCCACCTTACTGATATCTTCCTTCCTTCTCTCACCTCTTCTTCTCCCATCCATTCCCCAACCACTTACCAGATAGCATACACACGTACTGTGTATATATATATATATATATATATATATATATATATATATATATATATATATATATATATATATATATATATATATATATATATACAATATTTTTAATTTTCTTTATAATCTTTATTTTTTTTTATTTTTTGAATGATATTATTTATTTAAGAAACTAATCTAGAAGCCCTAAAACTAATAATCGAACAAACAAATCGTTAACCTATGCTAAAGCCTTAAAGATACAAATAACTAAACCTACATTATGGTAAAAATACCCCGACCAAGAGAACACCATTGATTGTAGATATGTAATGCCTTTCTACAGTACATTACATACCTGCACTCATCACCTGCTGACTGTCAGTTGAGGCAAAAACTAATATAGGGGACAGCAATATATGAGGGAGAACCAGACGAGTCAGGAACATTTCCATATACGTCATCCGTCGGCCCTAATTAGGACAACTTAAACACGATGATATAAGTATTTACATAATACAGTATGTACAAAAAGTGAAGTACCCCGCCCAACAGGCCACCATGGACTGAAAATGCCCAATACCTTTCCATATTGAACACCTGCACTCATCAGCTGGTGACTGTCAGGAACGGGGTTTAATATAGGGGGCATCGATATTAGAAATAGATCAGTCGGAAGCAGGAACGTTTCAAATACGTCAGCTGTCAACCTTAATTAATAGTACAATATGTACATATTCACAGCCGATAAATATCATAACCATATAATAAGAAAGCCACATCACTCTGATCAATCCGGTCTCTCTTAAGAAAGCCATCAATTTATCAGTCACAACAATATCCTCATCACCCAGGATGATGGAAAGGGTGAAGAGGACGTCTGCTGCGCCGCAGTAGTTTATATGTGAAGCTCGTTCATGAATAAATCGCCGACAGCGCAGGATGATATGACTGTTAGATAACACCGCTCTACAGATGTCACAGTGCGGTGGGAATCGTCATTCCATATATGGTATCATGTGTGTTATTATAGTGGCATTAAGCCATAATCTTGCCAACACTTTTTCTTCCAGGTGACTTGGACAGTTGGCTGTATCACAGCCGCCCACATACGGCTTACACATTGGAATATTGAGTCTGATCTACTGACCTTGCCACAGAAGATTTATTGATTTCTTTCTGAGGGAGAGACCCGACCATAGAGGAACGTCCCAAATTTCCTCAAGCTCTACAGCTGACTTTGCAAGTAAGTTATCCTGCTCATTAACGTAGAATCGACAATGACCAGGCACCCAGATCAGCGTGAATGACTTATTGCATGAATGCAATTTATTAACGATGAGGCCCTGGATCTCATGTTGGTCCGTAGTGCAAGATGCAACTGCCTGAAAGGGCTGATTTTGAATCTGAAAATATGACAAAAGAGTCATGCTGAGATTTTAGAGCACGGTCTATGGCTTTGTCAATAGCAAAAGGTTCGGAGGTAAACGCAGATGCATGAGTCGGCAACTGATACCTGAGGGCACATTCAGCCGACCACGCAGTAGCACCCACACATTCACTCGACTTGGAGCCATCGGTGTACAATTGGTGGGACCCCAAGTGACGAACGATGATGTTATGAAACAAGTGGTGGACCTCCGCCTAGGAGCCACGACATATCAACAGTAAAGCTGGGTGGCTCCCAAGGCGCTATATTTTTAAACACCAACTTGTCACAGTCACTGAGGTCCACACCAAGCTCCTGAGCCGGTAAGTGGAGGCGAACGGCAAGTTGCCGATGCACCCCCCTCATAAGATGGTGGTGTTGATGAAGGGGGTAAAGGCCACATTGCCGATATTACTTTTTGTCATTGTCTGCACACCGTAGGACAGGGCGAGATGGTCTCGGCTAATACAGAGGGGAGGAATATTCTCCTCCACTTCCATACGAGCGACACAGGTACACCGGACGGCTCCAAGACACATTAGCAAAGATTAATTCTGTAATACATCCAACGTTTTCAACACGGCATCGGATGCCAAGCCATACACCATGCGCGATAGTCTAGCTTCGATCAAATAAGGGATTTATACACCATCAATAAAGATTTTCTGTCAGCACCCCATGAAGTACCCGCTAGGTACTTGAGGACAGTTAACAGTTTATTACAACGAGCAAGCAAATTATTAACATGAATTTTAAATTTCAAATGACGATCAAAATGCATTCCCCAAACTCTACAGAATTTTGAAAAGGTACCGCTTGATTATCCAAAGTTAAGCACAAATTAGGTACGTTACGATTAGTGAAAACTACAGTGGCACACTTAGGGACAAAACTTAAATCCCCAATGTATGGCCAATTGGTGGACATAATCAAGGGCTGCTTGAATCCGCCCAGCTGAAAATTGTGCATTACGGGAAGAGTGTCATATTGCACAATCGTCAGCACAGAGTGTATTTGAGATTCCTTGGGACGGGAGCTGATGTCAGAATATCATTGATCATAATATTAAATATAGTGGGACTAAGCACACTTCCCTGCGGCACCCTGTTTTCCTGGATAAATATATCTGATGTTATGTTACGGGGAAATTTGACAGAGGAAGTCCTGTCCCTTAAGAAATTAGAAATTAAAATGGGCATATTTCCTCTTAAACCATAAGCATAGAGCTTCATTAGTATACCATGTTGCCATGCCATGTCATGGGCTTTATGGATGTCCAAGAGCACCCCTATCATGAATTCTTTATTGGCAAATGCCACTGCAATACAATGCTCCAAATTCATTAAGTGATCAAGTGAACTTCTGTATTTACAGAAGCCACATTGTTGATCATTTAACAAATTCTTCGATTCTAAAACAAGAAGAAGCCTATTATTAACCATTCATTCCATGGCCTTACATACTGTAGACAAGAAGGCAACAGAATAGGATGAAATGAAGTGGGATCCATAAGATGACCAGCCTCTCTGGGTTTCGGTATGATGTGCGCAAAGTGCCATGAGTTTGGGAAATTTCGAGATGCCCGAAGCTCATTGAAGAGCTTAAATCAAGTTGTCCTAATTAAGATGCTGGATCATACCGTATGTGGTGGTGTCTGGGCCAGGGCTGGTGTCTTTACAGGATTTAAGGGCAAGGAGCACTTCATCAAACGTAAACTCTTTCTTGTACGGGGAGTCTACTTTTTCTGTGGCAATGTCTAATATCTGTAACAGGGATGGTTGAGCCTTTACTGTATTGTTTAATATTCTTATAGTGGACCAGACTTTACTTAATGGTGTAGTAAGATTCACCATGGACACAAAATTCTGCCAGGAGTCACGTTTGGCCCTTCTAATTATTCTCTTTGCCCTCAGCCCGTGCCTGTTTGTATGCAGTGAAATTTTCCTCAGTAGACTGAATGTCAAAAATCTTGTATCTTCTATTGCGTTTCCTTAACCCCTTAACCGCGGGGCGTCACTTTTGTGATTCTGTGTTATTTTGAATTCACCCGGGCTTTCAAGTGGTGGCTTGTATCATCTATCAGTACTGCCAATGTCCAACACTAGTCAGCACTCCTAATCTCATCTGTACTCCCATCCATTGTTGACAATTTAGCCATTTCTCCCTGTTCTTGTCTCCCCTCCCTAACCCCCCTCCATTACCCTATCCTCTCGCCTGCCTGGCCGTGCTATGCTAAGTAAATCTTCCCTGGAATTTTTCACTGATTTCATCCATTGATATAAGCCCTATGCCCTATTCTTATACCAAATAATATATCTATCTATCTATCTATCTATAGCCCGACGCCCTAATCCCGCAAAGGGTGGCCGCAGACAAAACGCCTCCAAGTCGCTCTGTCACCCACCATTTGAATACCCTCCCCCCAACTCACCCCCCTTCCCTCATATATCTCTCAATTCCATCCTCCACCTCATCCTCGGTCTACCTCTCTCTCTCCCTCCCTCCACCTCACCTACATACACCCTCTTAGTCAGTCTTTCATTCTCCATTCTCTTCACAAGTCCAAACCACCTCAGTGAATTTCTCCTAATCTTCTCAACCACATCCACATCCACCCCACATCGTTCCTTCACTTCTTCATTCGTCAACCTGTCCCTCCACGTCACTCCACATGCTCCTCTCAAGTAATTCATTTCCACTGCTCTCACTCTTGACTTGTTCCCCTCTTGCAAGGTCCATGCCTCGCTTCCATACATCAGGGTGGGGATCACAATACTATCATGCAGTGACTTCTTAACTTCCATACTCACCTCCCTATTTCTCATTACTGCTTTCAGTGTACCAACGACCTTCCTTCCCTGCTGTACCCTTTCACGCACTTCATCCCCCAAAGTTCCATCCTTACTCATCACACTGCCCAAGGACTTGAATGCACTCACATTCTCCATATCCTCACCATCCAACCTCACTGCACACTCTGTGACTTCATTCCTCTCAAACACCACAACTTTACTTTTCTTTACATTAACTCTCAGATTCTTCCTCCTACACACTGTCCCAAATTCATTCACCAAACCTTGCAACTCCCATTCATCTTCACTCAAAAGTACTGTACCATCACCAAACAGCAACACTGGAAGCTTCTAAATCTCTCCCTCATTCATTAGAGCCCACCCCCACATCCACTGCCCTACGCTGCACCTCCTTTACAACCCCATCCATATATATATTAAACAGCCATGGAGACATCACACAACCCTGTTTCAGTCCCACATTGAGATCAAAGAACTCACTCAGCTCACCATCCACTCGCACCGTAACCTTAGCTCACTCGTACATACTCTTCACAGCACTAAACAACTTCCCCTCCACTCCATATATTCTTAATACCTTCCACATACCTTGCCTATCTATTCTGTCATAAGCTTTCTCCAAGTCCATGAAGGCAGCCTACACTTTCCTTCCCTTCTCTAGATACCGTTCCACTAAACATCTTAGAACAACTATCTGATCTACACACCCTTTTCCCTTCCTAAATCTCCCTTGTTCTTCTCCAACTAGCTTCTCTGTCATATGCCTAACCCTATCAATGAGTATTCTACCATATATTTTACCAGTCACACTAAGTAGGCAAATACCCCTATGGTTACCACATATTTCTCTCTCTCCTTTTCCTTTGTATAAAGGAACAATTATACCTGATTTCCAGTCCTCTAGAACCCTTCCCTCTTCCCAAGCCAATCTACACAACTTCCATATCCACTCCACAACAATCTCACCCCCATACCTAAGCATTTCACCACACACTCCATCAATTCCTGGGGCCTTTCCTAACTTAATATTCTTCATCGCTTCCACTACTTCCGCCCTACTGATCCTTTCCTCCCTCCTCTCATCTCTTCCTCTCCCAGCCATTCCCCAACCACTTATACTTGCACTGCTCTCACTCTCCACATTCAATAAATCCTCAAAGTGCTCCTTCCATCTCCTCAGTTTCTCTCTCTTCTCCACCAACAATCTATTATTCCTATCTTTCACTCCCCTACTATTTCCCCTTTCACACTGCCTTACTTTCTTTACCTCCTTCCAAAACAATTTCTTTCTCTCCCTTCATTTTATACTCAGATTCCTCCCAAACTCCTCATCCACTTTGTTTTTACTCTCCTTCACCAGTCTCTTAACCTCCCTTCTCCTGCTCACATATACCTCTCTCTTCTCTCTCTCATCTTCTCCCCTACCTCTACTCACTAACCATTCGCTATATGCCTTGTTCTTTTGTTCCACAGCTCGTTTCACCTCATCATTCCACCATGCTTTCCCTTGCACACCCTTGCATCTCCTCCTCACTCCACAAACTGCCTCACACGCTGCGCCTATCTCTTCCGTGAATATCTTACATACGTCTTCCACCCCTTCCATCTGCTCCAGCTCATACCTTCCCAGTCTTTCTTCCACTATGCTCTTATAAAAGAAAGAAATAAGGTAAGTGAGAGTGCCATACACCTAGAATTGGCCTTTTATCACCTGACAACACCTCATGTGCACTCGTTCGCTAATTCTCGTTGTTTATTTCCCCTTGAAGTATGCTGTATAATCTATTTTTGTAATAAAAATATATATAAGAAAGGAAGGAAGAAGCCTAAGTGATATTTACATTCACCTGGAACTACCTAATTATTGCAGGCCACCACACTGTATTCTGTGCTAAGTAAATCTTCCCTGGAATTTTCCACTGATTTCATCCTTTGAAATAAGCCCTATGCCCTCTTCTTATACCAAATAATATATACAAAAAAGAAATAAGGTAAGTGATAGTGCCATACACCTGGAATTGGCTAATTATCACCTGACAACACCTCACGTGCACTCGTTCGCTAATTTTCGCTGTTTTATTTCCCCTCGAAATATGCCGTATAATCTATTTTTGTAATAAATATACATATAAGGAGGGAAGGGAGAAGCCTAAGTGATATTTACATTCACCTGGAACTACCTAATTTATAATGTCTTGTCTAGATTTCCTGCCAATCATTTCACTGCTATATATTAGCAGCTGTCAAGAGGCTGACATTGGCAGTAATGCAGTTCCCTAGGTAGGCCACCCCGGCCCACCCCCATCGGTTCACTGTCATCTTCCAATGTGAAGGTACGTCTGTTTGCTCCTGCTAACTTCAGCCACTTTTCACCCCCATACAAAGGGCCCTGTGACCTTTACCCCCTACTAAACCTCGTGTGGAAAGAGGTAAAGGGCTGACAATTGATAAAAGAGTGACTACGATCTTTCTATTGAGTAAAACAGTGCAAGTGGAATTGTAAATAATGTGTAAACAGCAAGTGAAAGTAATGAATGTAAATGTACGTGAACAGTGGAAAATAGTTTTATAAGTTACTTCAAGTGACAGTGCATAACACACTGTAAATAAAATAGAAATGTAAATAACGTAAATAAAATAGAGAACGTAAATAGAAACGTAAATGAGTAGTATTATAAGAATACGAGTATATACCCTAGGAGTAATGAAAGTGAAAGTTTCACTCTAGCATGTATGAATACTATGAGTTATGAGAGTGAAAATTGACATTCACTCTCAATGCTAGTATACAGGACGAGAAAGTGAATGCTACATATTTTACTGAAAGAAATTGAATCCCTACAGTGACAATAAACTACTATTACTGAAGGAAACTTATGGATTAACACTGTAGATATATATAAGTGTTATATGGTAACAGAAATATAAACTGTGAGTGTTTTTATGAATAATAGACAACACTAGCGGCGAACGATCGGAAGTGGGATGGTCATACCCCCTCGTAATTTTCATTGATTTCACAGTGTTTTTTGGGGGGAGTATGGATTCCAAACTATTTGAGAATCATAGATTAGTGTTTCTAGTGATAATATCAGGCTGTGGTAATCATATTAAGAGTTGTCGGGAAGTGTAAAGTGGAGACTTCGTTACCCAACTTCAGAGGCCTCCATAAGTCCTACGGTACTCGATGAAGGCTCAACAAACACCCAAGGAGAAAGCTGAAGGTATGTGCCATAAGTATATATGATTTTAATATTCTAGGACTAATAACTGATTTTTGGCAAATATTTTTAGAGAGTGTGTAGGAGCGCGAATATGCCCGCGAGAGCCGCAAGTCAAAATAAAAACAAGCTGCGGTGTAAGGGTTAAAGAAAACGGTACCATAGGAAAATTATATGTAGTCTTGTTTACCTGTGCAGTCACTAGGGCTATACACATTGAGACGGTGTCAAACCTCTCCTGTGAGTCCTTCATTCATGCCTTCTGTCGGTTCTGTAGCAGGAGAGGCTTCCCTGAACTCATAATTAGTGATAATGCCACTACATATATAAATGGAGCCAGTGTGTTGAGGGAGTTAAAAAATGATCCAAGGTTACAGAGTGAATTGGTAAAGGTTAATTGTGAGTGGCGGTTCATACCGGCCAGGGCGCCATGGTACGGTGCCATCTGGGAAAGAGTGATAGGTATCCTAAAGGCTGGCCTGAGAAAGGTATTGGGTCGAGCTTTAGTAACCCGTGAAGAACTGGATACCGTATTATTGGAACTTGAGGCCACAGTCAATGATATCCATATCCATACGGTGACCTTGAAGAGCCACTTCCTATCTCTCCTTCACAACTTATTAACCCCTTAACCGCGGGGCGTCACTTTCGTGACGCTCAGCTACAATGGATCATACCGCGGGGCGTCACTTTTGTGATTCTGTGTTATTTTGAATTATCCCGGGCTCTCAAGTGGTGGCTTATATCATCTATCAGTACTGCCAATGTCCAACACTAGTCAGCACTCCAAATCTCATCTGCACTCCCATCCATTGTTGACATTTTAGCTATTTTACCCCCTTCGTGACTCCCCTCCCTACCTGCCCTCCATTACCCTCTCCTCTCACCTCCCACGCCGCGCTGCGCTACGGAAATTTCCCCCTTCTTTTTCCACAGATTTCATCCATTGAAATAAGCCCTATGCCCTATATTTTTACCAAATAATATATACAAAAAAAAAAACCAGGTAAGTGATAGTGTTATACTCCAGAAATTGGCTAATTATCACTTGACAACACCTCACGTGCATTCATTCGCTACAATACCACGGTAATTTCCCCTTTGATTTATGCCTTGTAATCGATGTCTGTAATAAAAATATATATCAGAAAGGAAGGGAGAATCCTAATTGACATTTACATTCACCTGGAACAACCTATTTCTTTATTTATTGCCGAGATTTTCTACCTATAAAAAATTAGCCTGTAAGTTAGCAGCAGTAAGCCTAAAGTGTCATTGTCAACCCTTCCCTTCTCAGATAATTTACCCCCTTCGTGACTCCCCTCCCTACCTGCCCTCCATTACCCTCTCCTCTCACCTCCCACGCCGCGCTGCGCTACGGAAATTTCCCCCTTCTTTTTCCACAGATTTCATCCATTGAAATAAGCCCTATGCCCTATGTTTTTACCCAATAATATATACCAAAAAAAAACAGGTAAGTGATAGTGTTATACTCCAGAAATTGGCTAATTATCACCTGACAAAACCTCACATGCATTCATTCGCTACATTACCACGGTAATTTCCCCTTTGATTTATGCCTTGTAATCGATGTCTATAATAAAAATATATATCAGAAAGGAAGGGAGATTCCTAATTGACATTTACATTCACCTGGAACTGCCTATTTCTTTATTTATTGCCGAGATTTTCTACCTATAAAAAATTAGCCTGGAAGTTAGCAGCAGTCAGCCTAAAGTGTCATTGTCAACCCGTCCCTTCTCAGATAAGCCGTGGCATTTAGTTCCTTGTCCTCCACTGTAGAGACAACATGTCGCACTCGCGCCCCGCCATTCCTGCCGCTTCTGCGCCCATTGCAAAGGGCCCCGTGACCTCTATGCCAAAGAAAAGTGTTGAGGCAAGCAGGAAAGGCCTCAGTGACTCTGCAGTGGCACGAGAACTTGCAGAATTGTCCATGATAATGATGGACAGTGACTTTGACGATTCGGGTGAATCGTGTGATGAGCCGGGTGAGGTTATCGCGCCAGAAACAGCGACAACAAGTGCTTCTACCAGTGAATTAGTGTCTAGCTCCAAGGGAAAGGATCCTTTAGTGCAGGAAGGACAAGAATTTGGGAAGGGAGTGAAAAGGCGGCGTGTTAGCCCCAGAACAATGCCCCCACGTGACTCAGCCCGCCATGAGTCACGAGTGCATTCACCTCCCCGTTCCCCAAGCCCCGCTTTACTCATCTCGTCATCATCGTCAGCTGAGTTATCTCCGGAGTCTTCATCCCCGGAGTCACCACCAGCATCAACAGTGAAGGCAGGCCGTAGAGGTAGAGGTAGATCTAAGAGAGTGAAAAGTAGTGTAGCTAGTAGGGTAAGGGCTGCTAGTGCTGTACGGCAACCTAGGGTCAGTGAGAGTGATCTTGACAGAGATAAGCCTCCCTCTCAGCCAACCTCCACCACCACCACCACCACCACCACCACGCCAGGGAATCCTGGACGCCTTCGCGTGGACAGAAGGGTCAGATTTTGTCCCCGAAAACCTGGTTTTCGATGAGAGCTCGTCAGGAGTTCAGCCTGCCTTCACTATGGACGAAAATGCTGAGTGTGTCGACTACCTTTTGGCCTTCCTAGATGACGAAGTCATGCAGCACATATGTGATGAGACCAACAGGTACGAATCACAACGTGCTGCTAGTGGTACAGGTGCAGCCAAGATGCAACAGTGGACCATGCTGGGAGTGCAGGAGCTGTATGTGTTCTTTGCCCTCATGCTTCTTATGCCACACTCCAAGAAGCATGAGTTGGAAGAATACTGGTCCATGGACCCCTTACTACCCTCACCGACCTTCAATAAGTACATGGCCAGAGATCGCTTCCGGAACATCATGGGAAACCTGCACTTTGCCGATAATGATGTACCTTCCCAAACCGACCCACTCTGGAAGATCCGGGAGATTCTGAACAGAATGAAGGATAAGTTCATGTCATTCTTCCACCCCTTTCAGAAGGTTGTCATTGATGATTCCTTGGTTTTGTTCAGAGGACGTCTTCGGTTTGTTCAGTACATTCCAAGCAAACGCCATCGCTTTGGAATTAAGTTCTTTGTACTGTGCAACTGTAAGACGGGGTACATCCTTGACTTCGTCATATATTCAGCCAGCACTGTCGATCTCGATAAAACTCACCCCCTTGGCTTCTCAGGCTGTGTAGTGAAAGTGCTCCTAGAAAAGTATTTTGGTGGGAATCATGTGCTGTATACAGACAACTACTATACTGTACAGCACCGAAACTTGCCAAATACCTTTCTGAGCGCGGCATTGGCTCCTGTGGCACTGTGAAAAGTAATCGTGCCAACTTCCCCAAATTCCCAGAGGCGGGAAACTCGCAGTGAGGAGACCTGCACCTACGCAAGTGTGAGAAGATGCTGGCAATACGGTGGCATGACAAGAGAGTCGTGCACATGCTCACCACCGTACATAAGGGGGAGATGAGAGACAGTGGGAAGGTCGACCGTAGGACAGGCGAACCTGTGATGAAACCTGATGCTGTGTTGGACTATAATATCAACATGCGGCTGGTGGACAAGTCCGACATGATGATTGGTGAGATCGACTGCCTCAGGAAGAATACTAGGTGGTACAGGAAAGTTTTTCTGCATCTCATAGATATGACGATGCTGAACGCCTTCATCCTGTACAAGATGAAGGTAAAGCCACCCAAGTCCTTTTCCCTGAGGTTGTTCGCCAGGACTTGTGTCCAGCAGCTGCTGGAAAAATATGGTAGGGTGCAAGCAGCAACTCCAAGGCGCCATCCAGTTACACTTCCCGAACGACTTGAGCAGAGGGCGTATATGGATCGGCACAGACTTGAGCTAATGCCTGCCACAGGGAAAAGGAAGGCTGCGATTCGCAGGTGTCAGGTATGTGCGCATACCACACGCCGCACACCTGAGCATAAACGCACCTCTTGGCAGTGCACTGAATGCCAGGTTCCCGTCTGTGTAAACTGCTTCTTCGATTATCACAGCCAGAAGCAGTTCTAACAGTGCAAGTGTGGAAGCAGAATTATTTGGAAATAATGTGTAAATAATGTGTAAATAGCAGGTGAAAGCAATGGATGTTCAGTTCATATGATTGAACAGTGTATTATAGTTTTATCTTACTGAAAGTGACAGTGAATAACATAGTGTAAGTAAAACAGAAGGGTAAATATTGAAAATAGAATAGAAAATGTAAATAGTAATGTAAGTAATTAGTAATATAAGAATATGAGTACAAATAATTTATGTTATAACAGTGAGAGTGAATCCGTGGCTCTCTACGTATTTTACTGACTGAAAAACTGAATGACTTCAGTGACAATAAACTAATACGACTGAAGGAAACTTATGGAGAAAGACTCCAGATATATATAAGTGTGATATAGTAATAGAAATATAAAGTGTGAGGGGTTTTATGAATAATAAATGACAGAGTGCCTAGAGCGAACCAGCGCAAGTGCGGCGATCAGACGCGCTCGTAATTTCCATTGCTTTCACAGTGTTTTTTTTTTTTTTAGTATGGATCCCAAACTGCTTGAAAATGGTAGAATAGTGTTTATAGTGTTTGTATCTGGCTGTGGTAATCATATTATGGGTTGTCGGGAAGTGTAAAGTGGAGACTTAGTTACCCTACTTCAGAGGTCTCCACAAGCCCTACGGTAACGACGAAGGCTCAACAATCACTCCAGGAGAAAGCTGAAGGTATGTGCAATAAGCATATGTAATTTTATTATTCTAGGACTAATAACTGATTTTTGGCAAATATTTTTTGAGAGTCTGTCGGAGCCCAAATAACCCCGCAGGACACGCAAGTCATTGGTAAACAAGCCCGCGGTGTAGGGGTTAATGGGAGGCGTCTTAGACAGTTCCCGAAACAGGAAGTCAGGGATGATGATCTCACGGACATCACTTGGCGGACTAATTCGGGAATAAACAGACGTCTCCTATACGTGACAAAGATTTCACGAGATTTGTGGAGGAGATGAACCACTGACTACCTAATATCTCTCGGGGAGCAACACCGTCAATTGACATACAAGAAGGGGAAGGCAGCACCTCAAGTTGGGGATGTCGTGCTGATACACGACAATGGGCCTCGACTTCTCTGGCGACTAGGTCGGGTCACCAAATTGTTACATGGTCCTGATCAAGAATGTAGGGTAGTACAACTAAGGACAAGCGCCTGTTTGACCACGAGACCAGTGGTTAAGTTGTATCCATTAGAAACTGATATAGCAAGGAAAGAAGATGACAGCCAAATTGGCACTTCCCAGCACCTCCCTACACCCATAAATGACCTATGTGATGCCCCATTGAGGACATCACGTCAGACCGTCTTAGGTTCCTCCCAACTATGGTCCCTGATTGGGACGGGACAGTTGTAAATATTGTATATACAGTATTCCAGGCTGGGGAGTATGTCATGGATTTTGGGTTTAAATATTCCCGCCCACGACAGCACATTTTTGTAAATAATTTCATGTACTGCATAAACTGGGTAAGATATTATCTATCTATCTATATACCTAGGCTGCTTCCCCCAAGGAAAGGGAGGTAGCCGAGACAGGACGACACACTCCCCATTTACTCATCCATTCAAACACATTCACTGTGAAAGCAATGAAAATTACGAGGGCGTATGACCATCCCACTTCCGATCGTTCGCCGCTAGTGTTGTCTATTATTCATAAAAACACTCACAGTTTATATTTCTGTTACCATATAACACTTATATATATCTACAGTGTTAATCCATAAGTTTCCTTCAGTAATAGTAGTTTATTGTCACTGTAGGGATTCAATTTCTTTCAGTAAAATATGTAGCATTCACTTTCTCGTCCTGTATACTAGCATTGAGAGTGAATGTCACTTTTCACTCTCATAACTCATAGTATTCATACATGCTAGAGTGAAACTTTCACTTTCATTACTCCTAGGGTATATACTCGTATTCTTATAATACTACTCATTTACATTTCTATTTACGTTCTCTATTTTATTTACGTTATTTATATTTCGGTTTTATTTACACTGTGTTATGCACTGTCACTTGAAGTAACTAATAAAACTATTTTCCACTGTTCACGTATATTTACATTCATTACTTTCACTTGCTGTTTACACATTATTTACAATTCCACTTGCACTGTTTTACTCAATAGAAAGATCATAGTCACTCTTTTATCAATTGTCAGCCCTTTACCTCTTTCCACACGAGGTTTAGTAGGGGGTAAAGGTCACAGGGCCCTTTGCATGGGGGTGAAAAGTGGCTCAAGTTAGCAGAAGCAAACAGACGTACCTTCACATTGGAAGAACCGATGGGGGTGGGCCGGGGTGGCCTACCTAGGGAACTGCATTACTGCCAATGTCAGCCTCTTGACAGCTGCTAATATATAGCAGTGAAATGATTGGCAGGAAATCTAGACAAGACATTATAAATTAGGTAGTTCCAGGTGAATGTAAATATCACTTAGGCTTCTCCCTTCCCTCCTTATATGTATATTTATTACAAAAATAGATTATACAGCATATTTCAAGGGGAAATAAACAGTGAAAATTAGCGAATGAGTGCACGTGACGTGTTGTCAGGTGATAATTAGCCAATTCCAGGTGTATGGCACTATCACTTACCTTATTTCTTTTTTGTATATATTATTTGGTATAAGAAGAGGGCATAGGGCTAATTTCAATGGAAGAAATAAGTGGAAAATTCCAGGGAAGATTTACTTAGCATAGAATACAGTGTGGTGGCCTGCAATAATTAGGTAGTTCCAGGTGAATGTAAATATCACTTAGGCTTCTCCCTTCCTTTCTTATATATATTTTTAATACAAAAATAGATTGTACAGCATACTTCAAGGGGAAATATACAGCGAGAATTAGCGAACGAGTGCACGTGAGGTGTTGTCAGGTGATAATAAGCCAATTCTAGGTGTATGGCACTCTCACTTACCTTATTTCTTTCTTGTATATATTATTTGGTATAAGAATAGGGCATACGGCTTATTTCAATGGATGAAATCAGTGAAAAATTCCAGGGAAGATTTACTTAGCATAGCATGGCCAGGCAGGCGAGAGGATAGGGTAATGGAGGGGGGGGTAGGGAGGGGAGTCAAGAACAGGGAGAAATGGCTAAATTGTCAACAATGGATGGGAGTACAGATGAGATTAGGAGTGCTGACTAGTGTTGGACATTGGCAGTACTGATAGATGATACAAGCCACCACTTGAAAGCCCGGGTGAATTCAAAATAACACAGAATCACAAAATTGACGCCCCGCAGTATGATCCCTTGCTCTCAAGCGTCACGAAAGTGACGCCCTGTAGTTAAGGGGTTAAGGAAACGCAATAGAAGATACAAGATTTTTGACAGTCAGCCTACTGAGGAAAATTTCACTGCATAGAAACAGGCACGGGCTGAGGCAAAGAGAATAATTAGAAGGGCCAAACGTGACTCCTGGCAGAATTTTGTGTCCATGGTGAATCTTACTACACCATTAAGTAATGTCTGGTCCACAATAAGAATATTAAATAATACAGTAAAGGCTCAACCATCCCTGTTACCACCCTGTAGGTTAATAATAATATCTATTATGATCCTCATTTTCAACACCAAAAATGAACGGCTGAAATACAGATATTAGACTTTGCCACAGAAAACATAGACTCCCTGTACAACCAAGAGTTTACATTTAATGAAGTGCTCCTTGCCCTTAAATCCTGTAAAGACACCAGGCCTGGCCCAGACAACATCACATACGGTATGATCCAGCATCTTAATTAGGACAACCTGATTTAAGCTCTACAATGAGCTTCGGGCATCTTGAAATTTCCCAATCTCATGGCACTTTGCGCACATCATACCGAGACCCAGAGAGGCTGGTCATCTTATGGATCCCACTTCATTTCATCCTATTGTGTTGCCTTCTTGTCTACAGTATGTCAGGTCATGGAATGAATGGTTAATAATAGGCTTCTTCTTGTTTTAGAACCGAAGAATTTGTTAAATGATCAACAATGTGGCTTCTGTAAATACAGAAGTCCACTTGATCACTTAATGAATTTGGAGCATTGTATTGCAGTGGCATTTGCCAATAAAGAATTCATGATAGGGGTGCTCTTGGAGATCCATAAAGCCCATGACATGGCATGGCAACACGGTATACTAATGAAGCTCTATGCTTATGGTTCAAGAAGAAATATGCCCATTTTAATTTCTAATTTCTTAAGGGACAGGACTTTCTCTGTCAAATTACCCTGTAACGCAACATCAGATATATTTATCCAGGAAAACGGGGTGCCGCAGGGAAGTGTGCTTAGTCCCACTATATTTAATATTATGATCAATGATATTCTGACATCAGCTCCCATCCCAAGGAATCTCAAATACACTCTGTGCTGACGATTGTGCAATATGGCACTCTTCCCGTAATGTGCAATTTTCAGCTGGGTGGATTCAAGCAGCCCTTGATTTTGTCCACCAATTGGCCATGCATTAGGGATTTAAGTTTTGCCCCTAGGTGTGCCGCTGTAGTTTTCACTAATCGTAACGTACCTAATTTGTGCTTAACTTTGGATAATCAAGTGGTACCTTTTCAAAATTCTGTAAAGTTTGGGGAATGCATTTTGATCGTCATTTGAACTTTAAAATTCATGTTAATAATTTGCTTCCTTGTTGTAATAAACTGTTAACTGTCCTCAAGTACCTATCGGGTACTTCATGGGGTGCTGACAGAAAATCTTTATTGATGGTGTATAAATCCCTTATTTGATCGAAGCTAGACTATCGTGCACAGTGTATGGCTCGGCATCCGATGCCATGTTGAAAAGGTTGGATGTATTACAGAATTAATCTTTGCTAATGTGTCTTGGAGCCGTCCAGTGTACCCATGTCGCTCATATGGAAGTGGAGGTGAATATGCCTCCCCTCTGTATTCGCCGAGACCATCTCGCCCTGTCCTACGGTGTGCAGACAATGACAAAAAGTAATATCGGCAATGTGGCCTGTACCCCCTTCATCAACACCACCATCTTATGAGGGGGGTGCATCAGCAACTTGCCGTTCGCCTCCACTTACTGGCTCAGGAGCTTGGTGTGGACCTCAGTGACTGTGACAAGTTGGTGTTTAAAAATACAGCGCCCTGGGAGCCACCTGGCTTTGCTGTTGATGTGTCGTGGCTCCCAGGCGGAGGTCCACCACTTGTTTCATAACATCATCGTTCGTCACTTGGGGTCCCACCAATTGTACATCGATGGCTCCAAGTCGAGTGAATGTGTGGGTGCTACTGCGTGGTCGGCTGAATGTGCCCTCAGGTATCAGTTTCCAACTCATGCATCTGCGTTTACCTCCGAACCTTTTGCTATTTACAAGGCCATGGACCGTGCTCTAAAATCTCAGCATGACTCTTTTGTCATATTTTTAGATTCAAAATCAGCCTTTTGAGGCAGTTGCATCTTGCACTACGGACCCACATGAGATCCAGGGCCTTATCGTTAATAAATTGCATTCATGCAATAAGTCATTCACACTGATCTGGGTGCCTGGTCATTGTCGATTCTACGTTAATGAGCAGGCTGACTTACTTGCAAAGTCAGCTGTAGAGCCTGAGGAGATTTGGGACGTTTCTCTATGGTCGGGTCTCTCCCTCAGAAAGAAATCAATAAAGCTTCTGTAGCAAGGTCAGTAGATCTGACTCAATATTCCAATGTGTAAGCCGTATATGGGCGGCTGTGATACTGCCAACTGTCCAAGTCACCTGGAAGAAAAAGTGTTGGCAAGATGATGGTTTAATGCCACTGTAGTAACACACATGATACCATATATGGAATGACGATTCCCACCGCACCGCGACATCTGTAAAGCGGTGTTATCTAACAGCCATATCATTCTGCGCTGTCGGCGATTTATTCATGAACGAGCTTCACATATAAACTACTGCGGCGCAGCAGACGTCCTCTTCACCCTTTCCATCATCCTGGGTGATGGGGATATTGTTATGACTGATAAATTGATGGATTTCTAAAGAGAGATCGGATTGATCAGAGTGATGTGGCTTTCTTATTATAGGGTTATGATATTTATCGGCTGTGAATATGTACATATTGTACTATTAATTAAGGTTGACAGCTGACGTATTTGAAACGTTTCTGCTTCCGACTGATCTGTTTCTAATATCGATGCCTCCTATATTAAACCCCGTTCCTGACAGTCACCAGCTGATGAGTGCAGGTGTTCAATATGGAAAGGTATTGGGCATTTTCAGTCCATGGTGGCCTGTTGGGCGGGGTACTTCACTTTTTGTACATACTATATTATGTAAATACTTATAACAACGTGTTTAAGTTGTCCTAATTAGGGCCGACAGATGACGTATATGGAAATGTTCCTGACTCGTCTGGTTCTCTCTCATATATTGCTGTCCCCTATATTAGTTTGTGCCTCAACTGACAGTCAGCAGGTGATGAGTGCAGGTATGTAATGTACTGTAGAAAGGCATTACATATCTACAATCAATGGTGTTCTCTTGGTCGGGGTATTTTTACCATAATGTAGGTTTAGTTATTTCTATCTTTAAGGCTTTAGCATAGGTTAACGATTTGTTTGTTCGATTATTAGTTTTAGGGTTTCTAGATTAGTTTCTTAAATAAATAATGTCATTCAAAAAATAATAAAAAAAAATTATAAAGAAAATTTAAAAAATATAAATATATATTTATATATATATATATATATATATATATATATATATATATATATATATATATATATATATATATATATATATACAGTACGTGTGTATGCTATGTGGTAAGTGGTTGGGGAATGGATGGGAGAAGAAGAGGTGAGAGAAGGGAGGAAGATATCAGTAAGGCGGAAGTAGTGGAGGCAATGATGAAGATCAAGATGGGGAAGGCCCCAGGAATTGATGGAGTGTGTGGTGAAATGCTGAAGTATGGGGGTGAGATTGTAGTGGAGGAGATATGGAAGTTGTGTAGATTGGCTTGGGAAGAGGGAAGGGTTCCAGAGGACTGGAAATCAGGTATAATTGTTTCCTTATACAAAAGAAAAGGGGAGAGAGAAGTATGTGGTAACCATTGGGGTGCTTGGCTTCATAGTGTGACTGGAAAAATATATGGTAGAATACTCATTGATAGGGTTAGGCATTTAACGGAGGAGCTAGTTGAAGAACAAGGGAGATTTAGGAAGGGAAGAGGGTGTGTAGAGCAGATATTTGTTCTAAGATGTTTAGTGGAGAAGTATTTAGAGAAGGGAAAGAAAGTGTATGCTGCCTTCATAGACTTGGAAAAGGCTTATGATAGAATAGATAGGCAAGGTATGTGGAAGGTATTAAGAGTGGAAAGGAAATTGATAAGTAGAGTATGTACGAAGGAGCTAGGGCTACGGTGCGAGTGGATAGTGAGCTGAGTGAGTTTTTCGATCTCAATGTGGGACTGAAACAGGGTTGTGTGATGTCTCCATGACTGTTTAATATATACATGGATGGGGTTGCAAAGGAGGTGCAAGTAAGGTACTGGATGTGGGGGTGGATCTAATGAATGAAGGTGAGATGTGGAAGATTCCGGCGTTGTTGTTTGCTGATGATACAATAATGTTGAGTGAAGATAAATGGGAGTTGCAAGGTTTAGTGAATGAATTTGGACGAGTGTGTAGGAAGAGGAATCTGAAAGTTAATGTAAACAAGAGTAATGTTACGGTGTTTGAGAGGAATGAAGTCACAGAATGCACAGTGAGGTTCGATGGTGAGGCTATGAAGAATGTGAGTGCATTCAAGTACTTGGGTAGTGTGATGAGTAAGGATGGAACTTTTGGGGATGAAGTGCTTGAAACGGTACAACAGGGAAGGAAGGTTGTTTGTTCACTGAAAGCAGTGATGAGAAATAGGGAGGTGAATATGGAAGTTAAGAAGTCAGTGCATGATAGTATCGTGATCCCTACCTTGATGCAAGGAAGCGAGCAATGGACCTTGCTAGAGGGGAACAAGTCAAGAGTGAGAGCAGTGGGAATGAGTTACTCGAGAGAAGCATCTGGAGTGAAATGGAGGGACAGGTTGACGAATGAAGAAGTGAAGGAACGTTGTCGGGTAGAAGTGGATGTGGTTGAGAAGATTAGGAGAAATACACTCAGGTGGTTTGGACATGTGGAGAGAATGGAGAATCTAAGACTAAGAGAGTGTATGAAGGTGAGGTGGAGGGAGGAGAGGGAGAGGAAGACCCAGGATGAGGTGGAGGGATAGAGTTGAGAGGTATATGAGGGAGGCGGGAGTGAGTTGGGGGAGGGTAGGCAAATGGTGGGTGACAGAGCGACTTGGAGGCGTTTCGTCTGCGGCCACCCTTTGCGGGATTATATATATATATATATATATATATATATATATATATATATATATATATATATATATATATATTTATAATTATATATACTGTACATATATCTATATAAATATCTTTATCTATATCTATTCATGTGTGTGTCCATCTGTATATACATTATATATATATATATATATATATATATATATATATATATATATATATATATATATATATATGATTGATTGATTGATTTTTCGGCCCTTCTTTCCCTAAGTTTCACCACACACATGATATATCTCCCTCACAGTATCTAAAGGTTCACCCCACTCATGATATAGTCCCTCTCACACACACACACACACACTATATATATATATATATATATATATATATATATATATATATATATATATATATGTATATATATATATATATATATATATATATATATATATATATATATATATATATATATATATATATATATTGATTGATTGATTGATTGATTGATTGATTTTTTGGCCCTTCTTTCCCTGAGTTTCACCACACACATGATATTCTCCCTCACAGTATCTAAAGGTTCACCCCACACATGATATACTCCCTCACACACACACACATACACACACACACACACACACACACACACACATATATATATATATATATATATATATATATATATTTATATATATTTTCCCCTCCTTCCCCAAACGTTCCCCCAACACATGATACAATAATTTCCACGAACACTCGTGACATATATCACAAAAATTTTAGATAAGAATAATAAATTTCAGTAATTGTTTTAGCAAGGTACGTACCTGTCCACTGACGTCCGTGGTTGCCCGGCGTTGCATGGTACAGTACCTGTCCACTGACGTCCCTTGTTCCGTGGCGTCGTTACTTTTCCCAGCACACCTGACACTAAAGTATTGCTCACCTACGCTGCACGCCTAAACGAACACTCGCGGCACAGTTCACGTACATTCTACATACAGTTTAAGATATCACTAAATGTCAGACCAAGGTACAGTACCTGTTCAATGACATCTATTGTTCCTTGGCATCGCTACCTTTCCCAGCACACCCGCCGCTAAAGTATCGCTCACCTACGCTATGCACCAAAACGTACACTCTCGGCATAGTTCACGTATATTTTAAATAAAGTATAAGTTATCACTAAATGTCAGACCAGTACTGTACCTGTTCAATGACGTCTGTCGTTCCTTGGTATCGTTATCTTTCCCAGCACACCCGCTGCTAAAGTATCGCTCACCTACCGTATGCTACTCACCTAAACGAACACTCACGGCACAGTTCACTTATGTTTTACATAAAGTATAAGTTATCACTAAATATCAGACCAAGGTACAGTACCTCTTCATTGACGCCCGTTGTTCCTTGGCATCGTTACCTTTCCCAGCACACCTGACGCTAAAGTATTGCTCACCTACAGTATGATACACACCTAAACGAACACTCGCGGCACAGTTCAAGTATATTTTACATAAAGTATAAGTTATCACTGAATGTCAGACCAAGGTACAGTACCTGCTCAATGACATCTGTCGTTCCTTGGCATCGTTACCTTTCACAACACACCTGACACTAAAGTATCACTCACCTACGCTACGCACCTAAACTAGCACTTGCGGCACAGTTCACTGAATGTCAGACCAAGTTACAGTACCTGTTCAATGACGTCTTTTGTTCCTTGGCATCATTACCTTTTCCAGCACACCTGATGCTAAAGTAACGCTCACCTATGCTACACACCTAAACGAACAATCGCGGCACAGTTCACCTATATTTTATATAAAGTATAAGTTATCACAAAATGTCAGACCAAGGTACAGTAGCTGTTCAATGACCTCCGTCATTCCCAGGCGTCCCAATCTCCTGAGGACACTTGCCGCTAAGGTATTGCTAACCTGCGCTACTCACCATAACTTATGCCGTGAAGAGGATACGTGGCACATTTCACTTACATTTCACACTATATCATACACAAATAAATAACTATCACAATGATTCCATCCCAACCTCCGCAATTATTCCCTTCCTTACTACGGTTCAATGTGACCGTGATGCAGCATCCTTCGCTGGGAAAGTCCAATGCTACGCTATTGTATTGGCACACACCACACTCCTTCACGAACACTCACAGAATGTTAGATGTATATTTCACACAATTCCATATGCATTTTCACTATCAGAATCACAATAATTCCATCCCTAAACATCTCTAATTATCCCTTCCTGACTATAAAGCATACATGATGCCTGCCCTATTCCACACTATGGTTTATGGCATACATAACGCTAACTAGTTCTATAATTTCACCAAGCCAGCCACAATAACTTTCACACAAAATACGGTTTAGACATTGGCTTCATTCTGTATGTACAGTATTTGTACTCACACCATAGGGCACAATTCCTTTTCAAGACATGTATCTATGTTCCATTGACAATATTACATACAAATATGCTCACAAATAATGGATTATCACACTGAGTCCATAAGGGCTTTGGCTCGGACGGGAGGGGGAGAATTAGTTGGAGTTTAAAAGGACAGGACACACAATGAAGCCTTACCACCTGGCTGTTTGGAAGAGACTGAGGTTTATTGCTAAGTGCTGGGCCCCATGAAGTGGCTCAGTGTTGCCAATGCCTTACCACGGGAAAGCGACGCGCTCGGTAGAACGCATCACAATTTGACACAAATCGCCCAGAAGCTTAATTATTGGCTAATTTTTTGTGTGCTTAGGAATGGGATTCATGTGACTGTGCTTCTTTGTAACAAACCACATGGAACGCGAATCGCGTGACTGTGCCTGAGATGGTTAAAAAAAAATATTAAATACATAAAACATAATTCTTGATACGCACACTTATTGATAAAAAAGAATTATATTCAGTACGGTAAGCCTGAGATGTGTTAAATCATAATGTTCTTAAAGGATTATGAGGGTGTGGGAAGGTTATTATCAAGCATGGGCCTATTGACCTGCTCATCTCTCTCTCTCTCTCTCTTTCTCTCTCTCTCATAATTCTGCGAATTAATCCGAGTCATCCTTAATGGACATTTGCACATATAATTAGTGTCATTAAACATATGCATGTGAACTGTAGTTATATGAACACTGATTCATGTAAAAAAAAATACTGTTATATATACTTACTTAATCGTATACTGTATATGTAAATGAACCCAGTTACTTACCTACCTACATAAGTGCATACAAATGTATACCTATATAAAGAAGCGCAAATGTACATAGGCAAAAACTACAGTATAATATCAAATATATGTACAGTGTAACCCATTCTTTTCATATAGAATTGCATATGCATGCATACCCTTATACAAACCTCGTCCAGTACAGGTGTGTGTTTTATAATAAGGGGAGAAAAAAATATAAAAACGAGATCAAACTAAGTGATCTTAACTAGGTTACATATTTTCTCTGTGATGAACTTATCTAACTTGTACATCCCATTGCTCAGGTTTGTATTATCAGACTCTGTGTTCTTGATTACACTGGATTCAATGATGTTCCTGTTACCATATAGATTTGCAAGACAAAACTGAAGAGGCATTATCCCAGTCTATACAGTGATTTTCATCTCCCATATGTACAAATAAGGCATTGGATATTTGCCCTGTCCTAATACTATACTTATGCAGTTTGATTCTAGCATTAACTTCTTTTCCTGTATGGCCTATATAAAACGTGTTGCACTCTTTACATGGTATTTTGTAAATGCAGCCAACTGAATTATCAGGTGAATTCTTAATTAACCTCTTCTTCACCGTACAAGAAATATTGAACACTACATTTTACCACTGTATGGTAATATTAGGAGATTCGTTTTCTCATGAGAGTGCAATGGGATGCTCCTATAGAAGGTTTTCCTTGCTTGGTTGAAAGCTTTTTTTTTGTGAAGGTATTGGGGTACTTTATTTTGGCTGCAGTACCGTAGATGTTTCCAAGTTCCTCATTCATGAATTCCGGGCTACAGATTCGAAGGGCACCTAGAAACATACATGAAAATATTGACAATTTTACTTTATCCTGATGACCAGAAAAAAATGAATATATGGACAAAATTTCGTGGGCTTTCTGTAGATCCTGAACCTAAATCCATTTCTTGCTTGGTGAACAATGCAGTCTAAGAATGGCAGTTTTCCTTTATTTATTTTTTTTTTTCCACTATGAATTTTATGGAAGGTGAGGGAGGAAAGTATCCAGGTTTTCGCTAGATGGCCAAAGACATATCATCTACAAATCTAAACCACATAAAGATTACTGAGAACAGGTGAGAGGGGGTTGCCCATTGCTATACCAAATTTCTGACAATAGTATCCTCCATTAAATTCGATTTTACATTCTTTGATACAAAGCTTTATCAACTCAATAAATGTTGTATCTGAGGCAGGCAATGAAAGATTACTTAATGAATCTTTGAGATATTCTATCAAATCATCAACAGGAACCTTGGTGAATAATGATGTAACATCAAATCTTACAAGCTTAAAATAACAATTTACATTTAACCCATTAAGTTTACCCACAACATCAACATTATTCTTCATATTTGAGTCAGAGATGGTACCAACAAGTGGACTTAATAATGATACCAACCATTTGGATAGGTTGTAGGAAATTGAACCTATCTGTCTATCTATATATCTATAGCCCGATGCCCTAATCCCGCAAAGGGTGGCTGCAGACAAAACGCCTCCAAGTCTCACTGTCACCCACCATTTGACTACCCTCCCTCCCAACTCACTCCCCCTTCCCTCATATACCTCTCAACTCCATCCCTCCACCTCATCTTCGGTCTTCCCCTCCCTCTCCCTCCCTCCACCTCACCTACATACACCCTCTTAGTCAGTTTTTCAGTCTCCATACTCTCCACATATCCAAACCACCTCAGTGTATTGCCCCTAATTCTCTCAACCACATCAACATCCAACCCACAACGTTCTTTCATTTCTTTATTAGTCAACCTGTCCCTACATGTCACTCCACATGCTCCTCTCAAGTAACTCATTTCCACTGCTCTCACTCAAGACTTGTCCCGCTTTTGCAAGGTCCATGTCTCGCTTCCATATGTCAGGGTAGGGATCATATTTCTATCATGCAGTGACTTCTTAACTTCCATACTCACCTCCCTATTTCTCATTACTGCTTTCAGTGAACCAACAACCTTCCTTCCCTGCTGTAGCTCTGTCAAACACTTCATCCCCAAAAGTTCCATCCTTACTCATCACACTACCCAAGAACTTGAATGCACTCACATTCTCCATATCCTCACCATCCAACCTCACTGTGCATTTTTGGGGGAGGCGGTGGCTGAATCGGTAGAGAGGCGGCCTGCAGTCCTGATGGACCCAGGGTCGAATCCCGGCTGAGGCAGGGAACAGTTTAATGATTTGAATTAAAAAAACACAAAAAAAAAAACAGACTTTCCTGATCTACCAGATGGCCCTCCGACATGTCGTAAAATTACCCACGCTAATACCAATACACCAGTCCTGTATGAGATAGCCCAAGCCTGTATTCAATATGGACGGTGGGTGTTAGCGCCGAAGTGGTGACATGCGGAGGTGTAGAAGGACTACTGGCCCTTGGGATAGGCTACTGCCCCCGAGATATTGGTCCTGAAGCCTTTGCCCAGAGTCGGACACATAAAAAAAAAAATCTATCACTTCATTCCTCTCAAACACCATAACTTTATTCTTGTTTACATTAACTTTCAGATTCCTCTGCCTTCACACTGTCCCAAATTCATTCACCAAACCTTGCAACTCCCATTCATCTTCACTCAACTATACTGTATCATCAGCAAACAGCAACACCGGAATCTTCCAAATCTCACCCTCATTCATTAGAGCCACCCCAACATCCACTGCCCTATCTTGCACCCCCTTTATAAACCACATCTATGTATATATTAAACAGCCATCACACAACCCTGTTTCAGTCCCACACTGATATCAAAGAACTCACTCAGCTCACCATCCATTCGCACTGTAGCCCTAGCTCCTTCGTACATACTCTTCACTGCACTGAACAGTTTCCCCTCCACTCCATATATTCTTAATACCTTCCACATACCTTGCCTGTCTATTCTGTCATAAGCTTTCTCCAAGTCCATCAAGGCGGCATGCACTTTCTTTCCCTTCTCTAGATACTTCTTAACTAAACATTTTAGAACAAATACACACCCTCTTCCCTTCCTAAATCCCCCTTGTTCTTTTCCAACTAGCTCCTCTGTTATATGCCTAACCCTATCAATGAGTATTCTACCATATATTTTTCCAGTCACACTAAAAAGGCAAATATCCCTATGGTTACCACATACTTCTTTCTCCCCTTTTTCTTTGTATAAAGGAACAATTATACCTGATTTCCAGTCCGGAGTACTGGAAATCAGGTATAACTGTTCCCTCTTCCCAAGCCAATCCACATAACTTCCATATCCACTACAATCTCACCCCCCATACCTCAGCATTTCACCACACACTCCATCAATTCCTGGGGCCTATCCCATCTTGATCTTCTTCATTGCTTCCACTACTTCCACCCTACTGAGCTCTTCCTCCCTCCCCTCATCTCTTCTTCTCCCAGCCATTCCCCAGCCACTTATACTCGCACTGCTTTCACTCTCTACATTCAACAGATCCTCAAAGTGCTCCTTCCATCTCCTGAATTTCTCTCTCTTCTCCACCTACAATCTATTATTCCTATCTTTCACTCACCTACTATTTCCCCTTCCACACTGCTTTACTTTCTTTACCTCCTTCCAAAACAATTTCTTACTCTCCCTCCATTTCACACTTAGATTTCTCCCAAACTCTTCATTCACTTTCTTCTTACTCTACTTCATGAATCTCTTCACCTCCCTTCTACTGCTCACATATACCTCTTGCTTCTCTTTCTCATCTTCGCCCCTACCTCTACTCGCTAGCCATTCATTTTACGTCTTCTTCTTTTCTTCCACAACTCGTTTCACCTCAACATTCCACCATGCTGTCCCTTGCACACCCCTGCATCTCCTCCTCACTCCACAAACCACCTCACACGCTGCACCTATCTCTTCCGTGAATATCTTACATATGTCTTCCACCCCTTCCATCTGCCCCAATTCATACCTTCCCAATCTTTCATCAACTATCATCTTATACTCTGCCATTTTCTCACTATCTTTCAACTTCTCCAGTCTTCTCACAGGAACTATTTCCTTCTGCCTTCCCCTTCGTCTCTTCAACCATTTTCTTTGCAGCCTTACCTTGGCCATCACTAAGTGATGGTCCGAAATTCCATTCCCCCACCCTCTCTACACTCTTGCATCCAATACTTGTCTTCTCATTAGCTCATCCACACACACGTAGTCTATCATTGCCTTTCGTTCAACAAGTTCACCATCCATCCTCCTCATGACTCTCCATGTATACCTGTGGATCATCTTATGCCGAAAGCAGGTGTTAGCTATTGCCAACCCTTTACCAGCACAGATGTCCAATAAAGCACTACCATTCCCATCTACTTCAGCTGGCACATCCTACTGACCAACCACTCCATCCACTCTTGCATTCCCAACTTTGTCATTCATGTCTCCAATCAAAAACACTCTCTCGCTCCCCTCAAATTTTTCCATTCATGCTTCTACTCTTGCCCAAAACTCATCTTTCACTCTTGCCACTCGGTCCTCTGTTGGCACATACGCACATACAATCGCCTACGCTTGTATACGTACTTTCATCCTCACTCATACAATCCTTGCACCCACTGTTCCATACTCTCTTATATTCTCCTTCCACTTCTTGCTTTTAAATCGGATGTGAGAGGTGTTAGGCTGAGAGGAAGACCACGAATAGGATGGATGAACAGTGAGAAGAGAGCGTTGGATGCAAGAGGGATTTCTGTTGAGCAAGGCAGAGTGGCTGTGCGTGATAGAAATGAGTGGAGAGAAATTGTGAATGAATAAATGATGACGCAGCCCTGAGGGGATATTCTCCTGTATTTGTCTGATCAGCTGATCAAGTCAGGTGCAGGTAAGGGGATAGGTATATTATGACGTGGCAGTTGTAAACAAGCTCTGCTGTCGGGTCCTGCTGCAGATGTCACTGATTGCACTGCGCAGTTGACCCTCGTGCGGTGTGGTGCGGTGAGGATCTATCCCTTCTCCTCTTTGGGGCTAAGATGCGAATGAATGTGTTTGAGTGGATGAGTAAATTGAGGGGGTGTCGTCCTTTCTCGGTTACCTCCCTTTTCTTGGGGGATGCAGCCTAGGTATATAGATAGATAGATAGATAGACTTCTTGTTTATCAAACATACTCCCTCTCTTGCCCTCTCATTCTCATTAACTCCCGCACATATTCCTAAACCGTACTCCCATTCTCTCATCCTTTCACATTTCCATATAGTTTCAGTCAGTTCACACATATACACTCGTGCATCCTTAAGCACCTGAACAATCTCTCTCTCCTTCACGTCATCATTCAATCCACTCACATTCCATGTCCCCACCCTCAGAATGTCCTTTGTTCGTTCCTTAGTCGTCAATGTATGGTCCGTCCTGGTCCGAAGCGCTTTATTCGCTTGTTTAGTTAGTTCTTTTTACGGGGTGGGGCACTAACCCACCGCCAGCCCTTTTGGTCGCCTCATACGACAAGCAGGGATACTGGGGAAGTATTCTTGAAACCCCCCTACCCCCAGGGGTAGGGTCTAGCAGTATTGTTATGCTTGTAAGTTTTGATGAGACCGTACATGTATGGTAAGGAAGGAGAGACAGATGTAAGATTTTTAATGAGGTCCTCATCACCTTTCAATAAACACTTCAGTTTCTTGTTAAACTGTGAATTCACTGTTTGAAAAGGGTTTCTTATAAGCTTGGCATAAGTAACTTCGTCATTAAGCAAGTCATTCATTTTAGATAAACAAGCAGTTTTTCAGAACCACTACAGCATTGGCTTTATTAGCTTTAGTAATATGTAATGCATTATCTTTCTTTAGAGATTTGATTGTATCATGAAATCTTTTAGGGCAGTTAGGGACAAAAGATCTGGACATGGAGACATACACAATCCCTTTGCAAATGCTCACCTCATCGCAAAACAAATCACTCTTCTTTTCAAGGCTGCAGAAAGCTCTTGCAATATCGACACTATCCACTTCCTTGTTGTATGCAAAGACCATACCATACCCAAGAGCACATACTGTATTTCTGTTAAAATTCTTTATCGGAGAGGTTAATAACAAAATCTGGGTTTGCGTTTCTATTCCAGTCACCGTTTTCAATAAGCCACTGTAATTTCCTATCAAGATTTTTGAACAGCTGGTGACGAACTTACCGTAATTTATTGTGGCAGTAGTCCAGCAATTGCTGCTTACATTCACCTGGGATAGAATTATGAGAAGTCCTTTCCTATTGTTTTGCGATATGAAAGGCTTCTCTAGTTTCCAGTTTGGCAATTTCTATGTGCTTCTTCAAAATAGTATGCTGGAAGGCGTCGAAAGGTCGATAAGACATCTGTAGAACTCGATTTGGCAGGATAGATCTAAGCATCACTTGTTCACGGAGGCAGTTTCTTCGGAAGTTTAAACGTAAGGAGTGTAACAAGTTTTATGTAAGCCAGACAGGAAACGATCTTAATGCTTGAATCAAACAACATAAGTATAGTGTTAGGACAGGGCAAATATCCAATGCCTTAATTGTACATATGAGAGATGAGAATCACGGTATAGACTGAGATAATGCCTCTTCACTTTTGTCTTGCAAATCTGCTGTTAACAGGAACGTAATTGAATCCAGTGTAATCAAGAACACAGAGTCCGATAATATGAACCTGAGCAATGGGATGTACAAGTTAGATAAGTTCATTACAGAGAAAATATGTAACCTAGTTAAGATCACTTAGTTTGATCTCGTTTGTATATTTATTTTTTCTCCCCTTATTATAAAAGCGCATACCTGTACTTTATTTTTTCTCCCCTTATTATAAAAGCACATACCTGTACCGGACGGGATTTGTATAAGGGTATGCATGCATATGCAATTGTTTGAAAAGAATGGGTTACACTGTACGTATATTTGAAATATAGTTTTTGCCTATGTATATTTGCGCTCATTTATATATGTATACGTTTGTATGCGCTTATGTAGGTAGGTAAGTAGCTGAGGTCATATACACATACAGTATACGATTAGGTAAGTATTTATATAAGTATTTTTCTTTTCCATGAGTCAGTGGTTCTGTTAACAATTCACGTGCATGTGCAAATGTCCATTAAGCATGACTCTATATTTGATTAATTCGCACAATTATGAGAGAGAGAGAGAGAGAGAGAGAGAGAGAGAGAGAGAGATACAGTGTATATACTGTATATATATATATATATATATATATATATATATATATATATATGTGTGTGTGTGTGTGTGTGTGTGTGTGTACCTAGGCTGCCTCCCCCAAGGAAGGGGAGGTGGCCGAGACAGGATGACACAGTCCCAATTTACTCATCCACTCAAACACATTCATTCGCATCTTAGCCTCAAGGGGAGAAGGAACAGATCCTCACCATACCACACTGCATGAGAGGCAACTGTGCAGCGCAATCAGAGACATCCACAGCAGGGCCCGACAGCAGAGCTGGTTTACCCCTGCCACATCATAATGGACCCATTCCCTTACCCGCACCTGACCTGATCAGCTGATAAGACTAAATGCAGGAGAATATCCCCTCAGGGCTGCATCATCATTTATTCATTCACAATTTTTCTCCAATCATTTCTATCATGCACAGCGACTCTTCCCTGCTCAACAGACATCCCTCTCGCATCCAACGCTCTCTTCACACTGTCCATCCATCCTATTCGTGGTCTTCCTCTCAGCCTTACACCTCTCACATCAGATCTAGTTACGTTTTTCACCAATCGCTCATTATCCATTCCCTTCATATGGCCAAACCATTGCAACACCCTCTGCTCAACTCGATCAGCCATCTTCTGCACAACTCCAGTTCTTTGCACTTCATCAGTTCTCGCTCGATCCATACGAGTCACTCCAGTGACTCCACACATACTCCTCAGACACCTCATCTCCATTACTTTCAAACTGTTCCTCTCTGCTACACCCATATTCCATGTTTCAGCCCCATATAACGCAGTCGGTACCACAACACACTCATACAGCCTTCTCTTTACATCCATTCTAAGCGAACGACTTCTAAACACTTTCCATTCCTCCCAGCACCTATCTTACTTCATTCATTCTAAACTTCGCTTCTGCATCTATTCTTCCATCCACAGAAACATGTAACCCTAAATACTTTAAACAGTCTATCTCCTCAAGCAACTCACCATTCAAAACTATACTAATCATCCTACCATCCACCAACCTCGTACACCTCATCATTTTACTCTAATTCTCATTTACTTTAAATTTCCTCCTTTCACACACCCTTCCAGACTCCTCTAACAACTGTGTTAATCTCTCCTCTGAATCAGCCACCAGTAGAGTATATATATATATATATATATATATATATATATATATATATATATATATATATATATATATATATATATATATATATATATATATATATATATATATATATATATATATATATATATATATATATATATATATATATATATATATATATATATATATATATATATATATATATATATATATATGTATAAGGTCCACAGGCCTTACTGCAGCTATATGACATGTCAAAGTGATAATCTGTAATCGGAGAAGGCCAATTGAGAGAAAAGATAATCTCTGTCCAAGGTATATCCCATGAGAATGAAACACGAAGTATGTTTAAAGATGATGCAGGATAAAGTTAGATATTGTTAAAAATTAAATGATACTCCTTCGAAAGATTTTGTTGGGTTGAAAGATTTAAAAACTTAGTCTTTGATGCATTAAAAACAAGATTACTTTTACCCCAATCTGAGATAAGAGCCAAGTCAGACATTAGGTGTGCCATAGCCTCATCCCTTGTTTGATGAAGTAACTGCTGAGATGGACGCTGCAGAAAGTGAATGGAAAAGAGAAGGGTAGAGTAATCAACATAGGAGTAGATAAGGTTTGACGTAAAGCTTTGAAGGTCATTGGTGTATAAAAGGCAGAGTACTGATAACAGGTTATAGCCCTGAGGAACACCACTATTAACAGCTTTAGGAGAAGAACGGTAGCTGTCAATAACAGCAGCTATAGAACGACCAGAAAGGAAGCTAGAAATGAATGCACAGATAGAACGACAGAAACCGTAAGAGGACGGTTTGAAAATTAAAGAGTTATGACAGACTCGATCGAAAGCCTTCAAGATACCAAGTGCAATGGCAAAGCTTTCGCCCAAGTTCCGGAAAGAGGATGACCAGGAGACTGAAAGGTAGGTGAAAAGATCTCCAGTGGAGGGTCCCTGGTGGAACCCATACTGACGATCGGAAAGAAGGTTGCGAAAGGAAAGGTGTTTACAATGTTTTTTGTTAAGAATAGGCTTGGAAAGTTTCGAAATACAGGATGTTACAATAATTGGGCGATAGTTCGAGGGCTGGGAATGGTCACCTTTCTTTGGGACAGGCTGAATGAGAAGAAACTTCCAGCAAGAAGAAAAGGTACAAGTTGTCAAACAAAGGCAAAAAAAGTTTACCTAATCAGGGTGTAAGCCCATTAGCATTGTTCTTGTGGACAACATGAGGAACCCATCAGGCCCTTATGGCTTGTTAGTTCTGAGGCCAATGATGGCAGAAAACACATCAATTGAAGAAATTTTAATGTCAGCCATGAGGAAGTTGGAGGGGAGGAAAAGATGGAAGAACAGCAAAAGGAAAAATCTAAAGTGGAACTGGAGGAGAAAGGCCTGGGCGAAGAGTTCTTCCTTATCAGCAGAAGAAACAGCTACAAAACCATCAGTGTGGAAAAGTGGAGGGAGGGATAATGAAATAAAGTTGTTGGAAAGGTTTTTGGCAAGGCACCAGAAAGGGCCAGAATAATCTGAGTTGGAGAGTTGAGAGCATTTGGTACAAATGAAATTATTAGAGCAATGAACAGACTTAGCATGATTCCTGGCAGAAACATAAAACAGATGAGACTTAGGGGTGAGTTGGCTCTCGTCCCTTTTGTAGGCCTTCTCCTTGTCGTGGACAGCATTAGAACAAGGATGATTTAACCAAGGACTTTTGGCATTAATCACAGAATATGAGAAAGGATTTTAAGTTTCCATGCCCGAGAGAATGACCTCTGTAATGTGCAGGGCACACTGAGGTGGCATTCGGCCACGGAAGCAATCATTCAAGGGAACTTCAAAGAAGTACTGCCTGATGGCCTCCTAATCCACTGCCAATCCCAAAGTGCCACAGTTGCTGCTTCATGGGAGCGTCCACAGACCTTATTGGAGCTCTAAGACAGGTTAAGGTAATAAGGTTGTAATCGGAGGAGCCCAGTGGAAAGAAAATATTAACTGCATAAGCAGAACGATTAGAAGGAAGGAAGAAGTCACTTAGGTTGGAATTCTCTCCATGGCAGCAAAAGGTTATGGATAGGGTGCTGTACAAGCTGCTGTAGATCGTTAAGGATAGAAAAGATGTAGCCTTGTTCAGCAGGTGGATCAGTGAAAGGAGAGGAGAGCCAAAGGTGGTGGTGAGCATTGAAATAACCTAAAATGGAGATTTCAGTGAAAGAAGAAATTAAAAGGATGTGTTACATCTCAAATGTAAGATAGTCAAAGAATTTTTCATAATTAGTTGAACTAGGGGATAAGTAATCAACACAGAAATTTTTAGTCAGACAGTGACAGGCCGGGTACAGAGTTCTTAATATTCAGGTTCAGGAACAAGAGCAAGATGTTGCATACATACATATACACAACAGCCACACTTGGCTTTGAAATAAATATAGAGAAAGTAGTAGGATGCAGAAACGGGTTTACTTTCAGTTGCCTCAGACACCTGAGCCTCAGTGAGGAAAAGAAGGTGAGGTTTAGAGGAGGAGAGGTGATGTTGATCAGAGAGAAAGTTACAAGTATTTCCACGAATGCTGCAGAAGTGAAAAGTGAGTCATACAACGGTTCCCGGCATCTCACTTAGTCGTCACCGGGAAAGGGGCGGATTATGGGGGCTTTGATGGTCCCACCAACCCCTGGAGGTTCCGAGGCTTGGTGAATTGATGCCATTTTTGCCAAATTTTGAATAAGAAATGTGTAATGTGCATGTAGTTTAGTGTTGACAGTTGAATGAAGTTGCACTGGAGAGCATTCTGGCCAACTCTGTGTGTTAATGAAAGACAGGAAGACTTCAACATAAAAGGGTGGTTGGGAGCTAGTCCCGATGGCTGACGAAACGGGAGCTCCAGCCATCCCTCTCATCAGCTTTCCATCCACCTTGGGAGTACCGCCCAGCTTGACTGGTGCTAGAGTCTACTGGGTGTATTGCCCGGCTCGACTAGAGTCTATTCCCTTCAGATATATATATATATATATATATGTATATATATATATATATGTATCATCATCATCAGCCGTTTGAGTATCCACTGCAGGACCGGCCTATCCCGACTGAAGTCGGGACGATACAACCAATGTGTCTTTACCAAGTGGCTTAGGCTGTCTAGTAGAGATTGTATGTAGGTTGAGAAGTGCTTGTTAGTGTAATTGTAGTGCTGGAGTGGCTTTGGATGTGTGTGAAGTCTGTGAACCAAGTGTAATCGGCCCACTCAAGCTGACTGGGTACAAGTATACTTTACAGTAAGCGACACTGGTTCAATCACAGCACCCCTGGTGTCCGCCAATGCAGTACGTGGGCGGGTGAACACTCCCAAAGTTTATTACCCTGGCGGGGCGCGAATCCTGGTCCACCCATGTACGAAACGCACACTCTACCACTGTACCACAGAGGCTCCATATTTATATATATATATATATATATATATATATATATATATATATATATATATATATATAAAGAGAGAGAGAGAGAGAGAGAATAGATAGGCAAGGTATGTGGAAGGTATTAAGAATATATGGAGTGGAGGGGAAATTGTTGAGTGCTGTGAAGAGTATGTACGAGGGAGCTAGGGCTACGGTGCGAGTGGATGGTGAGCTGAGTGAGTTCTTTGATCTCAATGTGGGACTGAAACAGGGTTGTGTGATGTCTCCATGGCTGTTTAATATATATATGGATGGGGTTGTAAGGGAGGTGCAAGGTAGGGCAGTGGATGTGGGGCTGGCCCTAATGAATGAGGGTGAGATTTGGAAGCTTCCGGTGTTGCTGTTTGCTGATGTTACAGTATTGTTGAGTGAAGATGAATGAGAGTTGCAAGGTTTGGTGAATGAATTTTGGACAGTGTGTAGGAGGAGGAAACTGAAAGTTAATGTAAACAAAAGTAAAGTTATGGTGTTTGAGAGGAATGAAGTCACAGAGTGTGCAGTGAGGTTGGATGGTGAGGATATGGAGAATGTGAGTGCATTCAAGTACTTGGGTAGTGTGATGAGTAAGGATGGAACTTTGGGGGATGAAGTACGTGAAAGGGTACAGCAGGGAAGGAAGGTTGTTGGTACACTGAAAGCAGTGATGAGAAATAGGTAGGTGAGTATGGAAGTTAAGAAATCACTGCATGATGGTACTTTGATCCCTACCCTGACGTATGGAAGCGAGGCGTGGACCATGCTAGAGGGGAACAAGTCAAGAGTGAGAGCAGTGGAAATGAGTTACTTGAGAGGAGCATGTGGAGTGACGTGGAGGGACAGGTTGACGAATGAAGAAGTGAAGGAACGTTGTGGGGTAGATGTGGATGTGGTTGGGAAGATTAGGAGAAATACACTGAGGTTGTTTGGACATGTGGAGACAATGGAGAATGAAAGACTGACTAAGAGGGTGTATGTAGGTGAGGTGGAGGGAGGGAGAGGGAGGGGTAGACCGAGGATGAGGTGGAGGGATGGAGTTGAGAGGTATATGAGGGAGGGGGGGTGAGTTGGGGGGAGGGTAGTCAAATGGTGGGTGACAGAGTGACTTGGAGGCGTTTTGTCTTCGGCCACCCTTTGCGGGATTAGGGCGTCAGGCTATATATATATATATATATATATATATATATATATATATATATATATATATACTGTATACAGCTATGTATCTATCTATCTATCTATCTATGTATTTATCTATGTATGTATCTTTCTATCTATATCTATCTATCTATCTATCTTTACAGTATATATACATATATATAGATAGATAGATAATTTGTAGTAGGAGTAGATATATATATATTTGTTGGAGTAGGCTGTAGCACCAGTCGAGCAGAGCAGTACTCCCAAGGCAGATGAAAAGCTGATAACAGGGAGAGCTGGAGCTCCTCCTTCAACAGTCCTCGGAACTATTTCGTGATCATACCCCTTTGCTGAACTTTTTCAGTGTCTCAGTAACACGGAGAGTAGGCCAGCATGCTCTCCAATACAAGTTTCTTTTAACTATCAACAAAAAATTATTTGCACAGTACACGCTACACTTCCTTTTCCAAAATTAAGAAAAAAATAATGGCTTCACAATACATAGTCTCAGAGACCCCATAGGAGGGGACCATAAATGCCCCCACCTTCCGTCCCTCTCGCGGTGATGATTCAAGCTGCCTGGAACCACTGTCCGGCTCTTCTTCTTCATTTCTGCAACATTCGCGGCCTTTCCTCTAACTTTCTCTCTGTTGTGCACCACCTCGCCTCCTCTAAACCTCACCTTCTTATTCTAACTGAGACTCAGCTGTCTGAGGCAACTGACAGCAAACCCTTCTCTGTACCCTCCTACTTTCTCTATACTCATTTCAAAGCCAAAGGTGGCTGCTGTGTATATATGTATGAAACGACTTATCTTGCTCTCGTGTTCATGAACTCGATTCTTCTGAATTATCTACTCTCTGGCTATGGTTTTCCTGTCATTCTCTGACTAAATACATCTGCGCTGTTTACAGTGTACTTATCCCCTAATTCTACTGACTATCAAAATTCTTCAACTATCTTACTTCTACAATGGAACACATTCTATCCATTTCTCCTTTCTCTGAAATCTCCATTCTAGGAGATTTCAATGTTCACCACCACCTGTGGCTCTCCTCTCGTTTCACTGATCCTCCTGGTGAACAAACCTACATCTTTTCTATATTTAATGACCTAGAGCAGCTTGTACAGCACCCTACCCATATCCCAGACCACCTTGCAGAGAGCTCCAACATTCTTGACCTCTTCCTTACATCTAATCCTTCTGCTTACACTGTTAATCTTTTCTCTCTCTTGGGCTCCTCCGATCACAACCTTATCACCTTAACCTGTCCTATTCCCCCAGTACGGCCTGTGGGCCCTCCAAAGAAACGTCATCTGTGGCACTTTGGAGCTGCAGCTTGGGAGGCCCTCAGGCAGTAGTTCTTTGATTTTCCCTGTAATGATTATTGCTTCCATGGCCGGGAGGCATCTAAGTGTGCCTTGCGTATTACAGAGGTTATTCTCTTGGGCATGGAAGCATACATTCCTTTCTCATATCCTTTAACTAACGCAAGAAAGCCTTGGTTTAATCATGCTTGTTCTAATGCTGTCCACGACAAGGAAAGGGCCTATAAAAGGTACCAGAGCCAACCCACCCCTGAATCACATCATTTTTACGTTTCTGCCCGGAATCATGCTAAGTTTGTTCTTCACTCTGCTAAAAATAATTTCATCCGTACTAAATGCTCTCAACTCTCCAACTCGAATTCTTCCCGCTTCTTCTGGCACCTTGCTAAAAACATTTCTAACAACTTTACCTCATCATGCCTCCCTCCTATTTTCTACTCTGATGGCTCAGGAGCTATTTCTTCTACTGATAAAGCAAATCTCTTCACTCAGACTTTCTCCTCCAATTCCACCTCAGATGATTCCAATGATGTTCCTCCATCACTTCCCCCCTCTGACTTCCTCATGGCTGACATTAAAATGTCTTCACCTGATGTATTTTCTGTCATCACTGGCCTCAGTAATAACAAGTCATACGGGCCTGATGGAGTCCCTCCTGTTGTTCTCAAGAACTGTGCTTCTGTGCTTACACCCAGTCTATAGTAGGTAAACTCCTTCGCCTTTGTCCATCAACTTGTACCTTTCCTTCTTGCTGGAAGTTTGCTGTCATTCAGCCAGTCCCAAAGAAGGGTGAGCATTCCCAACCCTCTAACTATCGTCCAATTGCTTTAACATCCTGTATCTCAAAAGTTTTTGAGTCAATTCTTCATCGGAAAATTTTAAACCATCTTTCCTATCAGAACCTTCTTTCTGATCGTCAGTATGGGTTCCGTCAGGGACGCTCCACTGGCGATCTTCTCACCTACCTTTCAGACTCCTGGTCATCATACTTTCGGGACTTTGGCGAAAGCTTTGCCATTGCACTTGACATCTCAAAGGCTTTCGATCGAGTCTGGCATAAATCTTTAATTTCCAAACTGCCCTCTTACGGTTTCTATCCTATCTGTGCCTTCATCTCTGGCTTCCTTTCTGGTCGTTCTATAGCCACTTTTGTAGATGGCCATCATTCTTCTCCTAGATCTAGCAACAGTGGTGTTCCTCAGGGCTCTGTCCTATGACAAACTCTCTTCCTTTTATTCATCAATGACCTTCTAAGCTGTACATCTAACCCTATCCACTCGTACTCTGATGACTCCACTCTTCACCTTTCCATTCAGTTCCTGCAATGTCCATCTCAACAGTTACTTCAACAAACAAGGGATACGGCTATGGCACACCTAGTGTCTGACTTGGCTTGTATATCTGAGTGGGGTAATAATAATCTTGTTTTTAATGCATCAAAGACTCAGTTCTTACACCAATCAACCCGATAAAATCTTCTACAGCTGTACCCACTAATGTTTAATAATGGTCAGCTTAATCCTGCATCGTCCTTGAAAATGCTTGGGGTTTCATTCACTCGAGACTCATCTTGGAAAGATCATATTACATTTCTTGTAAAATCTGCTTCCAAGAGATTAGGTGTGCTAAGCCAACTTCATTCCTTCTTTACCTCTGCACACCAGGTTTTATCCGCCCCTTTGTGGAGTACAACTCGCATGTGTGGGAAGGTTCCCCACACGCAGCTCTACTCAACAGGGTGGAGTCAAAGGCTTTTCGTCTCATTAACTCTCCTCCTCTTACTGGTTCCCTTCAACCTCTGTCTCTTCGCCACACTGTTGCATCTTTATCTCTTTTCTATCGCTACGTCAATGCTCACTGCTCCTCTGAACTGTCTGCTTGCATTTCTCCACCTCTGCGAAGGGCGCGTAGGACCCGTCTAGCAGCAAACCTTCATCCCTTTTCTGTCCAGCTCCCTAATGCAAGAGTTAACCTTGGATCAGCAACCATGCCCAACTAACGCTATCAGCAACCACAGGCCTCATGTGGCCAGATTTCAGAATAAAAAAAAAACATACTTATATGCATTGCACATGTATGAAAATTTCATCACATGTAAAGACTAATGAAAATGTTGGCACAAAAAAGAAAAGAAAAAATATGGAATTTTTTTTATAGTAAATTTTTTTCTAAAGGCACTAAAAACCTGTCAAAGTTACACTTATCGTTACATTTTTGGGTATAACATTGTTGCAGCCTTCTCAAGGGTTTCTGACAAGGCATACGTTGATTCCAGACATCCCCCTTGATCGTCCTGGTAATGCCTAGAAAAGAATACTAAAACATTAAAAACATATCACTAAAAACACCATATCACCGTTGTTTGCAACCATGGCCACATGTGGCCTTTTTCACTATATTAGAAAAAAAAAAAAACACGAGCATCGCAGACGCACCTTAAATCGAAAGTACAAGGCAAGAGGAGAGGCTACCTAGATTTTGAGCCAAATTCTCAAAATGATGCCATGGCGCCAAGCTTCTAAACTTTGTCTGGCCAGATGTGGCCGATGGTTGCTGATCCCGTTACTCCAGTCCTTCATTTATGAAACAGGTCAACTCTAGAATTGTCTCCCTCTGTATTTCCTGCTTTCTACGATCTCCAGTCTTTCAAACGCAGTGTGTCCAGGCATCTCGAAATGATCGGACGTTGAATTTGGCTCTCTCTTGTATTTTGTTTTTCTCTTGGAAGGAACAGTTATTGCGGTCTCATGGCCTCTGGTTTCTTCTTCCTAGCATATATATATATATATATATATATATATATATATATATATATATATATATATATATATATATATATATATATATATATACATTGTGTGTGTGTGTGTGTGTGTGTAAATATATTGAAAAATTCTTCACACGAATTAACTGGACTTTTTCAGGGTCAGTGAGTGGGTTGACCTCATTAATTTATAGAACAACAGGTTCAAAGTCTCAGAGTTAGGTCAAATTCCTGTCCACCAGGATGAGCTTAAATGATTTTTCCAATTTACACGAAACTTAATGCAAATGTTGACGAAAAGTTAGGACCGAAAGGTTGCGATGGTGAGAAAAGTCAGCGGTATAGACAGGTCGCAAAGGAAGACAAAGCTGGATGTATGTGTCCGTGCAAACAAAATATTTAACACAATTCTGATTTAATTTTGACGAAACTTCGTGGAAATTTAGTGGGTCAGCCATTGGGCTATAATTTTTTTGGAATAGGTCAAATATTAGTATCAAGAATCATGGTCAGTTGAAACCACTTTTTATGAAATTAAGATCATTCATTTTGGAGTGGTTCAAATTAAGGCATGGATAAGATGATGATGTTTTTACAACAATCAGTCGAATTAAAAGGTAACATGGAAAGATCAAATATCAATAAAATAGAATAAGGTCAGCTCAGTTTTGCCCAGCTTAGGACCAGACTTGGTGGAAAAATTAATGGTCAGGCAATAATCAAGTAATTCGATTTTGAGAGCAATCAACAGATGGTCAAGGTCATACGACAAATGGACGACTTTTAGACCAATTTCTGTGTGCCGGCATTGTACTCCCTGGATGTTATTCCATGTTTTCATTATGTTTTGTTACTTTTTCATTCATTCTTTTAATTTATATCTTCCTACCCTTCTTCTATCCATCCATCCAGCTAGTTCTCAGTCTATCTGTATTTATCCATCTACAGTGCTGATCAATCGATTAGTGTATCTGTTTGCGTAAATACTGTTATATATCAATCCAAGTACAAATTATTCATACACATGCCTCTTAGCCCATCTGCCACTCCATCATTTTCTCTTTTTTGTTCATCTTCACTGGCGCCAAACGCATTGAAAATTCACGGATAACAGATACGCCATAAATATCGTTACTCAAATTTAGGCTGCTGTTTTTATGTGCAGATATATGCTGATGTAGGCAGGATGTTTTGCTTAAATCACCAAGAATTCCTTACGTGGAGGGGACTCCATGTCGAATTCCACCCGTGCCCACCCACCACAACTCCATATGTGAGCACGTTCTTGTTGAGCCTTACTCTGCTTAATGCTCAGACTTTGTTTCAAATGGTAGCATAGCTTTCTAGGAATCAGTTTTTTCTTAGATATCATCATGGTTTCGTTTTTGACCATTAAATGAACGTGATGCTTCAGTAACTAACCTGATTTGATACTCATCGACTTGCGTGTGACAAGAAAAGCATGAGAAATTAAATTGACGCCTGTCTTCTAAATTTGGAAAGTCATTGAACAGCATTCCACAGTTTTCCTTCTGGTATGCATCTCATACAGGTGACTCTAAACGAGATTCTTCATGGCATCCCGTCATGCTAAAAGGACATGTTGCCTGGTGGATGTGCGATGCTACATAATGTGCCATGTGGTTAGCAACATGCCTCTTTGGTTGCCGGGTATAACTAGATGGGCGTCTTAGTGAGGCCTGCCACGTCCATCAGCTATTCTTGTTTGGCTGAGGTTAAGTAGGCACCACATGGCCTGACACCCGGCTAGTCCGAATCTGGTGTTTGGTTGTGTGGTGGCTAGCAGACTACACTCTACCACTACCCCTGGGATTCTGTGACCATTTGTGTTTCGCCTCAAATTGTTTGGTTCATTGGTGAGTGTGGGTGTGTGAGTGATGGCTTTACATTTTTTTACTGAAAAGAAGAAGGCCAGAAACCTGCACATTGTTCCCCCCCAAGAAACAACAGAATAACAGATTGCCAAATTCGAGATTCATTCATTTCGATATACCTGGACACACTGCGTTTGAAAGACTGGAGTCATAGGCGGTAGGAAAAACAGACAGAGGGAGACAGCTCCAGAGATGACCTGTTGGAGTAACAGTTCATTCTTGCATTAGAAAGTTGGACAGAATAGGGAGGAGAGTTTGTTGCTAGATAAGTGCTATGCACCCACCGTAGTGTTGGAGGGATGCAAGCAGACAGTTCAGAGGAGCAGTGGCCACTGATGCAGTGATAGAAAAGAGATAAAGATCCAACAGTGCAACGAAGAGACAGAGGCTGAAGAGGACCATTAAGAGGAGAAAAGTTAATGAGATGAAAAGCCTTTGACTCCACCTTGTTGACAAAAGCTGTATGTGTGGAGCCTCCCACACTACACAGAGGCGATTAAAACCTGTGTATAGAGTCCACAACTGTGCAAGGACAAAGAAAACATGGAATCGGTTTAATACACCCAATCTCTTGGAAGCTGATTTTCAAACAAAGGTAATATATTCCTTCCAAGATAAATCCCGAGAGAATGAAACCCTAAGTATGTTTAAAGATGATGCAGATTTGAGATGGATATTGTTGAAAATTAAAGGGTACTCCTGTGGAAGATTTTGTCGGGTTGATAGATGTAAGAACATAGTTTTTTATGCAATAAAAACAAGATTATTTTTACCTCAGTCTGAGATATAAGCCAAGTCAGACATTAGGTGTGCCATAACCTCATTCCTTTATTGTTGGAGTAACTGCTGAGATGGGTGATGCAGAAAGCAAATGGAAAGGTGAGGGGTGGAGTCCTCAGCATATGAGAGGATAGGATTAGATGTACAGCTAAGAAGGTCATTAATGAATATAAGGAAGAGAATTGGTGATAGGACAGAGCCCTGAGGAACACCACTATTGACAGTTCTTGGAGAAGAACGGTAGCCGTTTACAACGGCAGCTATAGAATGAAGAGCAAGGAAGCTAGAGATGAAGGCACAGCTAGAAGGATAGAAACCATACGAGGCCAGTGTGGAAATTAAAGATTTATGCCAGCCTTGATCAAAAGCCTTTGAGATGTCAATTGCAATGGCAAAGCTTTCGCTAAAGTCCCGAAAGAAGGATGACCAGGAGTCTGAAAGGTAGGTGAAAAGATCGCCAATGGAGCGTCCCTGGCTGGCGGAACCCATACTGATGATCATATTGAACGTTGTGATAGGAAAGAGGATTTGTTTATTTTTTTTTTTTAAGAATAGACTCAAAAACTATTGAAACTCAGGATGTTAAAGCAATTGGGAGATAGTTAGAAGGATTTTTTTTTTTATAACGGAAAGGAGGAAGTAAAAACAAATGAGTGAAAAAAACAAACACTCCCTACACCAGATTACTGGCACCCTCCGTTCATAAAATATCTGTAACAGTTAGACTTGAACAGCTGTGATTTGAAATTTTGAGGGAAACAACTCTGGGGAAGCGAATTCCAGAGAGATGCAGTTCGGGGAATGAAAGAATTCTGATAGGCAGGAGTTCTGCAATATGGCTGAGTGACATTCCAGTCATGAGCGCTACCAGATGCTTGTGCAGCATGAGGGAAGGCATGGAGAGGTGGCACTATGGATGCAACTTCGTCTGAGCATTTGCCAAAAAAATATCTGTAAAATAATGCAAGGGAGGCAATATTCCTTCTTACATGTAGTTTATATATAATGACAGGGTTGTTAATGATTCTAATAGCTTTGTTCTGAATTTTGTCTAGTTGTCTTAATGCAACCTCTCCACAACCATTCCACAAGGGTGAGCAACATTCAAGCTGAGAGCGCACATGACTCTTATAAATTATAGCTAACTGCTCATCGGCGAAGAAGTTACGGACTCTGTACAATAATCCAAGTTTCTTTGAGGCGGTTTTAGCAAGTGATCTGACATGAGAGGTCCAACTGAGGGCACTGTTAAGTGAGACGCCAAGAATTTCAATACTTTTGGAGATGGGAATATTAGTACGAATCTGGCAATATCTGTCTATTAGTAAACTGTATATATTTAGTTTTACTAGCATTAAAAGAGACAAGGTTGTTTTGTCCCCATTCACTGATCGTAGATAGATCTTGATTTATGGAGATGGCTGTACTGAGTTGAGAGGTAGAGATATTAGACTTTGTCAATGGGTGTCTGAGTGTGAATGAACTATGTAGTGTTGAGTCATCTGCATATGAGTGAATGGGATTGTGGGTGACAGATAAGAGATCATTAATATGAACCAGAAATAGGGTTGGCGCCAGAACTAATCCGTGCGGCACGCTGGCGTTAATTGAGTGGAAATTGGAATATACATCATCTACTTTAACTCTTATTTTCCTGTCACTAAGATATGAAGAAATCAAAGGAACAAAAGACTTTAGTCCATAGCAAGGGAGTTTAGACAGCAGGGAACGGTGCCATACTCTGTCGAAAGCTTTAGAGATATCAAGAGCTACTTCATGAGTTTCTCCAAAAAGATCAATTGATTGATTGATGGTATGAGTTAAGAGATTGAATATGTCAATGGTGGATCTTTCGTGGCGAAAACCATATTGTCTATCACTAATTAAGGTGTTGGATTCAAGATGTTTAACAATGTGCTTATTAATTAAAGTTTCAAATACCTTACCAAGAGAAGATGCGACAGCTATTGGTATTGGTTGTAATTGGAGGGGTCAGACGAACTTCCTTTCTTCGGAATTGGGTGGATATTGGCTTCTTCCCATGAATTTGAGAATAAAGAAGTACGTATGCATAGTCTGAATAATTTAGCTACGACAGAGGCAAGTTCAGGAGAACAATTTTTCAAAACAATTGGCGGAATTCCGTCTGGGCCTGGAGCTTTGTTGGTAGGTAAATTGTCTAGGATGGATTTTACATATCTTGCCTGTATTTTAAGTGGGTCAATTTCGGGAGAATCAAGTTCCAGTACTGGGACATTCTGCCTGGTATCATCTATGGTAGAGTTTCTGGCAAAGGTACTGGCAAAAATATCTGCTTTCCCATGCGGGTCATTTGTAATGTTGCCATCTGAAGATTTTAGTGGGGGGAATGGAAGATGACTTGTTAAAGTTATTATTGAAAGAATTAAGAGTTGACCAAAATATTCTATTGTCATTAGGGTTGTTAAGTACTTTTGATGCTTGCTTTTGAAGAAAGTTTGATTTAGATAGATTTAATACAGCTTTTGCATGATTTCTAGCAATTTTAAATTGGGAGAGTGATTCAGATGTTTTTGATATTAAGTAAGAGTTATATGCGAATGACTTTTGGGCTGTTGCTCTGGCACAGTTGCCATCAAAACATTTTGGAGAGTTCAATATTTTAGTGAACTGTTTACTTGGTATGAATAAATCCATACCAGCTAGTATTAAGTCACAAATGTGGGACTGGGTAGAATTGGGATCACTAGAGATGAAAGACTGCCATGGAATGTCAGCAAGATAGTTTCTAAATCCATCCCAGTCTGCCCTATCAAAGTGCCAATTGGGTCACCCTGACAGGTTCAGAACGGGGAGGTGTGGGAGGGTTAACTAATGAGGCTTTGAAGAGATTGTGGTCAGAGGATCCAAGTGGTGACAGTACCTCTATCCTGTATTGATCTGGATTATTTGTCAAGAATAAATCCAAGAGATGGGCATTATGGTCAGGATTATCAGGTATTCTGGTTGGTTGCTTTACCAACTGGGTGAAATTAAACGATTCTGCAAACAGCTCGCACTCTAGACCAGCATCGTCAGTCCAGGCAGAATGGAATAACCATTCAACATTATGTATGTTAAAATCACCCAAAATGGTAATTTCATTGCCAAGGGCAAGGTTAAGGTTACTCAACTGAGTGGATATGGAATCAAATATACTGGGTTCCGAAGAAGCACTGGGGGAACGATAAACTACACAAATATATTTGGTAATGTTTTGGCAATTTAGTTTATATAATGAGTAATCAAAACTGGATGAAGTGAAGTTTAAAATAGTGTCAACTGCATATTGGGATTTGATATAAGAACAGGTGCCGCCCTTGTTACGGAAGTTTGTAAGGAGATGGTAACCGGGAAAACAAAATGGAGATACTGTATATCGGTAGAGGGTGAGATTTGTGGTTCTGTGAGGAAAAGGGCCAAAGGGGATATGGACTGAAGGAAAAAATTAACTGAGTTTAAATTTGTGGTAAGACCACGGATGTTGGTAAAGAATAAGGCCGCACTGTCACTTCTTTGCCGATGAGCATTCCTGGAAATAGCAACAGTCGCTGCCGGCACAGTCACTTGATGGCGACCGGGAGGACCCTGTGCCACCAGCCCTACCCTGCTGGTGGTGGCAATCCGAGGTACCACCTCATTTGATAATAAGATTGCAGCGGCTGAATGAGAGCAAACTTCCAGCAATTAGGTGCAAATTGACAGACAAAGGCGAAGGAGTTTACCTAGGCAGGGTGTAAGAACAGAAGCACAGTTTTTGATGACATCAGGAGGGATCCCATCAGGCCCATATGCGTTGCTAGTTTTGAGGCCAGTGATGGAAGAAAATACATCAACTGAAGAAATTTTAATGTCAGCCATGAGAAACTCAGAGAGGGGGAAGGGATGGAGGAACTTCACCAGAATTGTCTAAGGTGGAGTAGAGGAGAAAGTCTGAGTGAAGAGATCTGCTTTATCAGTAGAAGAATAGCTACAGAGCCATCAGAGTGGAAATGAGGATAGAAGGATATTGAGGTAAAGGTATTAGAAAGGTTTTTGGCAAGATGCCAGAAGGAGTGGGAAGAATTTGAGTTGGAGAGTTCAGGGCATTTAGTATCAATAAAACTATTTCTAGCAGAGTAAAGAACAGAGTTAGCACGATTTGGGGCATAAATATAAAAGACATAAGATTCAGGAGTGCATTGTCTCTGGTACCCCCCTGGGGGTAGGGTTTTTTTTCAAGAATACTCCCCCAGTATCCCTGCTTGTCGTAAAAGGCGACTAAAAGGGTTAGCGGAGGGTTAGTGCCCCTCCCCGGAAAACAACTAACTAAAAAAACAAACAATAAGCCTCGGACAAGGACTGACCAAACGTTGACGACCAAGGACCGGACAAAGGACATTCCAATTGGAACTTGGAATGTAAGGGGAGCAAATGATGAGGTGAAAGAGAGAGAGGTTGTCCAGGTGCTTGAGGATGCGAAAGTGGATGTATGTGGAATAACTGAAACAAAATGGAGAGGAGAAAGTGTGAGAGAATGGGAGTATGGATGGGGTATATGTGCAGGAGTAGGTGAGAATGAGAGTGCAAAGGAAGGAGTATGTATAGTTGTGAGTAAAAGATGGAAGAGGAGCATAAGACAGTATGGATCAGTTGGATCAAGGATTGTGTGGGTTAAGTTGAAAGTTGGAATACAAATATGGGCGATTGTGTGTGTGTATGCGCCAACACAAGATCGTGCTAGAAGAGTGAGAGAAGAGTTCTGGACAAATGTAGAAGTGTGCATGGAAAAGTTTGGAAGGAATGAGAGAGTCTTTTTGATTGGTGATATGAATGGTAAAGTTGGGAATGTGAAGGTGGATGGAATAGTTGGTGAGTGGGGTGTGCCTGCTGAGACAGATGAGAATGGGAGTGCGTTAGTGGACATTTGTGCTGGGAGGGGGTTGATGATAGCCAATACCCTCTTCAGGCATAAAATGATCCACAGGTATACATGGCGAGTGATGAGAAGGGTGGGTGATGAACTGAGTGAAAGGAAGGCAATGATTGATTATGTGTGTGTGGATGAAAGGATGCGAAGATGTATATTGGATGCAAGAGTGTATAGACGTTGGGGGAGTGGACTTTCTGACCACTACTTGGTGGTGGCCAGAATTAAAGTTCAAGTAAGATGGAGGAATAGAAGAAGGGAAAGACGAGAGGAAGGAGTAGTTGCAAGGAGAGTGGAAAGGTTACAAGAGGATGAGAAAAAGGCAGAGTATAAGAGAGAAGTGGAGGAACGATTGGGAAAATATGAGTTGGAGCAGATGGGGGACGTGGAAGGTGTGTGTAGAATATTTACAGAAGAAATATGTGCAGCATGTGATGTGGTGTGTGGAAGGAAGAGAAGATGGAGGGGGGTGCAAGGAACAGCGTGGTGGACTGAAGAGGTGAAACGGGCTGTGGCACAAAAGAAGAAAGCATACAATGAATGGATGAGAAATAGGGGCGTGGAAGAAGTTGAGAGGCGGAAAGAGAGTTATATATAGAAAGAAAGAGAGAGGTGAAAAGATTAGTAAGAGAGAGTAAGAAGAGAGTGGATGAGGAATTTGGAAGGAATTTGAGTGTAAAGTGGAGGGATTGTAAGAAAATGTTCTGGAAAAAGGTGAAAAGAGTAAGACAGGGTGGAAGTGAAGTTAGCAGGGGAGTGAAAGATAAAAATGGTAGATTACTAGTGAAGAAGGGAGAAAAAGTGAGCAGATGGAGAGAACATTTTAAGGAATTGTTGAACGTGGAGGATGGAAGTAATGCGAGTATAAGTGGCTGGGGAATGGCTGGGAGAAGGAGGGAGGTGAGAAGACAGGGAGAAATCAGTAGGATAGAAGTTGAGGAAGCAATGAAGAAAGTTAAATCAGGGAAAGCCCCAGGAATTGATGGAGTGTGTGGTGAAATGCTGAAGCATGGGGGAGAGATAGTAGTAGAATGGATGTGGAAGATGTGCAGATTGGCCTGGGAGGAAGGTAGAGTCCCGGAGGATTGGAAGTCAGGTATAATTATTCCCTTGTACAAAGGAAAAGGGGAAAAAGAAGCGTGTGGTAATCATAGGGGCATTTGTCTTCTTAGTATAATAGGAAAAGTGTATGGTAGGATACTTATTGACAGAGTTAGAGAAAGAACAGAGAAATTAGTTGGAGAAGAACAGGGAGGCTTTAGGAAGGGAAGAGGTTGTGTAGATCAGATATTCATTCTTAGATCTTTAGTGGGAAAGTTTCTAGAGAAGGGAAAGAAGTTGTATGCGCCTTTCATGGATTTGGAGAAAGCATATGACAGGGTGGATAGACTAGGATTGTGAAAAGTGTTAAGAATATATGGAGTAGATGGGAAGTTGTTGAATGCTGTGAAGAGTATGTACGATGGTGCGAAGGCTGCAGTGCGTGTGGATGGTGAACTAAGTGAATTTTTCTCTTTGAAAGTTGGGTTGAAACAGGGATGTGTCATGTCTCCATGGTTGTTTAATCTGTACATGGATGGGGTAATAAAAGAGGTACAAGGTAGGGTAGTGGATGTTGGAGTGGCCCTGGTGAGAGAGGATAGTGTTTGGAAACTCCCTGTACTGTTGTTTGCAGATGATACTGTGTTGTTGAGTGAAGACGAAGGGGAGCTGCAAGGCTTGGTGGATGAGTTTGAGAGAGTGTGTAAGAAACGGAATCTAAAGGTGAATGTAGGGAAGAGTAAAGTGATGGTCTTTGAGAGAGGTGAAGTCAGTGAATGTACAGCGAGGTTGGATGGTGAGGAATTGGAAAATGTGAGTACGTTTAAGTACTTGGGTAGTGTGATGAGTAAGGATGGAGGTTTGGAGGGTGAAGTGCTTGAAAGGGTACAGCAGGGTAGAAAGGTTGTTGGTTCTTTGAAAGCAGTGATAAGAAACAGGGAAGTGAGCATGGAAGTGAAAAAGTTACTACATGACAGTATTGTGATACCAACTCTAACGTACGGAAGTGAAGCTTGGACGTTGTTGGAAGGACACAAGTCAAGAGTGAGAGCCGTGGAAATGAGTTATTTAAGAGGAGCCTGTGGAGTCACATGGAGAGACAGGCTGACGAATGAGGATATAAAGAAGCGTTGTGGTGTTGATGTGGATGTGATAGGAAGCGTTATGAGGAACACACTGAGGTGGTTTGGCCATGTGGAGAGGATGGAGGGTGATAGACTGACGAAGAGAGTGTATGTGAGTGAGGTGGAGGGGGAAAGAGGGAGGGGGAGGCCGAGGATGAGATGGAGAGATGGGGTGGAGAGGTATATGAGAGAGGGGGGTTTGAGCTGGGAGCAGGGGAGTGAAATGGCGGGGGACAGGGCGACTTGGAGGCGATTTGTTTGTGGCCACCCCAAACGGGATTGAGGCGTCTGGCAATAGATAGATAGATAGACCTTTTGTAGGCATTTTCCTTGTTGTGGAGAGTAGTACAACAAGCGTGATTAAACCCATTTTTTTTTTTTACATTGATCAAAGGATAAGAGAAAGGAATGTATGCTTCCAGTCCCAAAAGAATAACCTCCGTTATGTGCAGGGCACACTCAGAGGGTTCTCGGCCATGGAAGCAATAATAATTCCAGGGAAAATCAAAGAAGTACTGCCTGAGAACCTCCCAATCAGCAGCATTAAAGTGACACAACCAAAGCTTCTTTGGAGGGTCCACAGGCCTTACTGGAGTGGTAGGAGAGGTTAGGGTGATAAAGTCGTGATTGGAGCAGCCCAACGGATAGGAAAGATTAACAGCGTAAGGAGAAGGATTAGTTGTAGGGTGCTGTACAAGCTGCTGTGGATCATTAAGGATAGAAAGATGTAGGCTTGTTCACCAGGTGGATCAGTGAAAGGAGAGGAGATCCAAAGGTGGTGAGCATATGTGTATTTGGCATAATCTTCCACCAACAGTGATCCTCGTGCACCATGTGACCAGCCCACGAATCATATGTTGGTCACATTTCTCCTCCTGTCTAAACCAGACACTCCAGTTGTTCTGAATTTTCTGTTGAGCAACCCTGGAAGTCTACCGAAATATTCATATGACTCATCCCAGTCCCTGGAGCTGCCAGTTCTCTTCCAGACTCCAAGAGCTCTAGGCTGGTCGCCAGACAATCTTCACATTGTGCTGACTATAGTGACACACGAACCCTAACAGGGTACTGGAAGTAAGGGTTTGAGGAGTTCTTGAGGGAAAGACACCAATTCACCTGTTGAGATGTATGGCATATTTGTCCCAGATGACTGTGAGAAATTACTTGTCTCGAAGCAGGCTGAATGTACTTCATTTAGAGATCAAAATGAGTTTCATGTCCACTATGATCTGGTTAAGGTTTGGCGGTTATCCCTAGAGGATTTCCCACAGGCAGATAAGTCACTCTTAGTTGAGGCAGGGGATGCCAATGATAGCACTCACATTCATGCCATCAAAGATTTGGTTTCCAAAGAAGCTCTGGTCACATATCACACCACCCTGAACCACACCTTGGGAATAAACTACTGCAAAAAGTACCATAAGTGCTCAGAGGAGGACCTTCCTGAGGGGCTTGCACACCAAGAGGTAGTGAAAGTTTAAGGAATCCAGAAAGTAACAAGGATCTTGACAGATACTACCACCTTTGATTTTGACTTTAATGAAGTGAACCCCCCCCCTCTTATGTGATCTGCCATGGTGCTCATCTATTTCCCTCAACACAATGTGACCAGTACAAATATGAGAATGAGGTCTTTTCAGTTAAAAGCCATTAGCGGCTTTCTTTTGCAGAGACAAAGGATAAGGTCATTATCTGCCCTAGAGTCACCTTGGCTTTTGCTCTGTCATGTCACGAAGGAGCACAGCGGTGCAATAGAACAAGTCTTGTTGCTCTAACTGCCTAAAACACAAACAAACAGACAAACGTTATTCTCCACAGACTTTCCAGACAGGGGAGCCTCTGTTGCCACAACTGAGGAAGAAAGTGCCTTTTCCACAGGCACGTCACCTGTGAGTGGGGCTACCTCCCCCACTTCCATGTAACCTTGCACATAGCCTGATGGCTGCGTCCACAACCCAGAGAGGGACACCAGTAGCCAGCTGCACACTGCCATCTCTTGTATCCTCAAACGTCGACCTTCGAAGTGATAGGTGTTGATGCCCTTCGTGATGGTGTTGTAGCTCACCAAAGTAATGTCATTTCCCCTGTTAAAGCTAGCATTGTGCAAGCTACCAACCGCAGAGGAACCACCCCATTCATCCCTGTTTTGACCCCTCCCCTCCCCCCACCGATGGAAGGTGGCTACTAGTTGGGGGTAAGAGGGAGAGGAAGAGACACTATGTTGCTGTTTCACAAATCTTATTTGCCAAAAAAGAAACCAGCTGTTGGTCCCACTGGGTTGCTATCAGTGTCCACTAAGTGTGGCTCCAAATAAAGGAATCTCCATCCAGTGCATAATAAGGCTGCCCCAAAAGATGACCACAGATGTAAAGGAAAACTCTTCCAGTTCTAAAGTGGAAATGTAGAGGTAAGAGAGGTAACTGGACAGAGCTTCAGCTACAGTACTCTTAACTGAGACTCATCCAGTTTGTGTTTGTCAGCAGGGGACTTTGTTAGGGGACTAGATATTTTCTCCACCCAGGGGATAATGCAGGTATATTCTCACACTCACATCCTCCAGGCGGTCATCAGAGTGGCTGTATGATCTTCTGCCATTCTAATGTCTATTTTGCATCACTTTCCATCTGTATCCCTTCCAAGCACTGGAAATTAAGCTGCAATTGGGAAGGAGATACACAATGCACAACGTCCATCAGCTGCCAAATACCATTGTCCTTCCAGAGGACCTTGATGGATTATTTCACCAGCTGCACCAGCTGCTCTCCTTGGTGATTTAAATGGAAAACACCTTTTTTTGGGGGGTTATGTCTAGTCCACGAGGGAACTTGCTGGTGGCAGTGGTGGAGTTCTGATATGCAGCCATGGTCTTGTTTAGTTTTAATAAATAATCAATCATGCCAGCTAAGGATTATGCTGGTACAGACAATAGCATCCATGTTAATCTCATGCACTTTTAAGAGCCTGATCAAAGATGTTTCATTTACTGACACTATATTCATAGAAATTATTAATATACAGAATGTTGGTAATCGTTGATTTTTGTTGGAAAAATCATATAGTACCAGTTTATGAAGAGAATAAAGTGAATCGATGTTCATATCATAAATAGAACCAAAGATAGGAAAATTTTTACAAACTCACTGTGATAGGAAGATAAGGCGTTTTTTTGCTCCATTCAACAATGTTTTCGAGCATTTTCAAGAGTGTATCATGTATCCTACACAAATTTCATTTTTATTACCCTATCATGTACAGCCCGTGAATTATGGATCATTCTTAACATGCCAATTGCCCAAAAAGTATTGTAATTGGGAAAAATTGAAGCTCGAGAGGTTCGAACATTGGGTTTTCATGTCTGATGACGGTAGTTTTCATGGCATTTTTTCATCAGGCAATAATGAAAATCAAGAACGCTTATTTACACCAACCTATCAATGGCTGAGGTGCTTCAGATGACAGTGAGGACATGCTACACTGGTCTGGTTGTGTGTGTTCAAATCCAACCTCAAAATAAACATGCAAGGCAGCACTGAATAGTTTTACCAATTCATCTTGTTCTTTTTGGCTCCAAGACACAAGTGCATGTTCAGCCCATCGACGAAATAAAATACCAGTATTTGTACAAATTTTGTACTCATGTCTGGTATTGCAACCCATATACTTGTCATAAAGACAGAAATTAACCCTTAGGTTGTCGAAACATTGTGTAACCTACGTCTGTGGTGCGGCAAACACGTAAAAATATTGTTAAGAAGCAAGATTTGCCAGTTAGGTAGTCGAGAAGCTTCTTGACATTTCCCGATGTTTATCCTAGGATCTGGTACGAGTCAGAGTTGCCAGTTTGCCTGCTGTTTTAGGCCAATTTTCATCAGAATTTTTCTGGGGCTAGACCAAATGTATATACCTCCGTGCTACAATACAAACTTAAATTAAATTAAATCAAAGCGCTTAAGTTTGCTGACCATCTGATATTTTTCAGTTTGATTCTACCTTAAAGTTGATATTTAGTGAGGCATGTATGTTTAGTGATGGAGGTGGGTTTTTACATAAAAGGCTTCACTTTCTGCCAATCTGAACTTTCAACTCACTCTGTGAATTAGTTTAATAATTGGCAATTTTACATTTTTGTTGCACTAAGCTGCACATTTATGAAGATTGTTCTTTCACGACTGCAGTAGATTTCAGGTTGAAATATCACCCTGCCTTAATTCTTTTGGAAATGATAAAATATCCAAAATCTAAGTACTATTATGATAGAGTTTATGTTCAATTTGGATCAAATTTAGAAATCTTCGATTAAACGCATGTAGAATTGTTTGAATTTTCAACAGAATAGTTTGAATTTTCAAGAAAACTACAAGTTTTTCCTCCTCTGTATTTTCAGGTTCAGCCTTAAGCCATCAATCTTAGATGAAGTTTTGACAAATTAATATACCAAAAACACTGGGGGGGCTATAGACCCCCCTCAGAAATTACGGCCCTGTGATTGTTTCGTAACTTATGCATTAATTATTGCGCTCTTTTCCTTTATAATATTTTATTTATGTGATTGTTTATTAGATTATGTAATTTAATTTAAGTTTGTATGCTAAATAATGTACAGTGTTACGTAATGTAAGAAAACTCTGGCATGTTTTCATGTCTCCTAGTTGGTAGCTGTTAACTGTTGCCCTGTCGAATTTGTACTACAAGTTTCTCAAGTAATATAAGGCTACATAAGGATGGGAAAGAGACTAAAGCAAGTTCAGTCGGTTTTCAGTTAAGTATGAGTGTAGTGCAGTGTCAGTGAAGTTTGTATATTTTCGGTACTTGTGAAAACGAGTGAAGTAAATGGACAGGAGAGAGGGTGAGAGAATGGGAGTATGGATGGGGTGTATGTGCAGGAGTAGGTGAGAATGAGAGGGCAAAAGAAGGAGTGTGCATTACTGTGAGTAACAGATGGAAGCAGAGTATTAAAGAGTATAGATCACTTGGCTCAAGGATTGTGTGGGTAAGATTGAAAGTTAGACTACAAATGTGGGCGATTGTGTGCGTGTATGCGCCAACACAAGATCGTGCAGAGTGACAGAAGAGTTCTGGACATATGTGGAAGCGTGCAAGGAAAAGTTTGAAATGAATGAGAGAGTGTTTTTGATTGGTGATAAGAATGGTAAAGTAGGGAATGTGAATGTGGATGGAGTAACTGGTGAGTGGGGTGTGCCTGCTGAGGTAGATGAGAATGGCAGTGCTTTAGTGGACCTCTATGCCGGGAGGGGTTGGTGATAGCCAATACCCTCTCCAGGCACAAAATGATCCTTAGTTATACATGGCGAGTGATCAGAAGGGTGGGTGGTGAACTGAATGAAAGGAAGGAAATGATTGATTATGTGTGTGTGAATGAAAGAATGTGAAGATGTGTAATGGATGCAAGAGCATATAGAGGTTGGGTGAGTGGACTTTCTGACCGCCACCAAGTGGTGGTCAGAATCAAGGTCCAAGTAAAATGGAGAAATAGAAGAAGGGAAGGACGGGAGGAAGGAGTAGATGCAAGGAGAATGGAAAGGTTACAAAAGGATGAGAAAAAGGCAGAATATAAGAGTGACGTGGAGGAGCGATTGGGTAAATATGAATTGGAACAGATGGGGGATGTGGAAGGTGTGTGCAACATATTGATAGAAGATATCTGTGCAGCATGTGAGGTGATGTGTGGGGTGAATAGAAGACGAAAGGGGGTAGGGGGGGTTTTCAAGAATACTCCCCCAGTATCCCTGCTTGTCGTAAAAGGCGACTAAAAGGGTTGGCGGAGGGTTAGTGCCCCTCCCCGGAAAACAACTAACTAAAAAAACAAACAATAAGCCTCGGACAAGGACTGACCAAACGTTGACGACCAAGGACCGGACAAAGGACATTGCAATTGGAACGTGGAATGTAAGGGGAGCGAATGATGAGGTGAAAGAGAGAGAGATTGTCCAGGTGCTTGAGGATGCGAAAGTGGATGTATGTGGAATAACTGAAACAAAATGGAGAGGAGAAAGTGTGAGAGAATGGGAGTATGGATGTGGTATATGTGCAGGAGTAGGTGAGAATGAGAGGGCAAAGGAAGGAGTTTGTATAGTTGTGAGTAAAAGATGGAAGAGGAGCATAAGACAGTATGGATCAGTTGGATCAAGGATTGTGTGGGTAAAGTTGAAAGTTGGAATACAAATGTGGGCGATTGTGTGTGTGTATGCACCAACGCAAGATCGTTCTAGAAGAGTGAGAGAAGAGTTCTGGACAAATGTAGAAGTGTGCATGGAAAAGTTTCGAAGGAATGAGAGAGTGTTTTTGATTGGTGATATGAATGGTAAAGTTGGGAATGTGAAGGTGGATGGAATAGTTGGGGAGTGGGGTGTGCCTGCTGAAATAGATGAGAATGGCAGTGCGTTAGTGGACATTTGTGCTGGGAGGGGGTTGGTGATAGCCAATACCCTCTTCAGGCATAAAATGATCCACAGGTATACATGGCGAGTGATGAGAAGGGTGGGTGGTGAACTGAATGAAAGGAAGGCAATGATTGATTATGTGTGTGTGGATGAAAGGATGCGAAGATGTATATTGGATGCAAGAGTTTATAGAGGTTGGGGGAGTGGACTTTCTGACCACTACTTGGTGGTGGCCAGAATTAAAGTCCAAGTAAGATGGAGGAACAGAAGAAGGGAAAGACGAGAGGAAGGAGTAGTTGCAAGGAGAGTGGAAAGGTTACAAGAGGATGAGAAAAAGGCAGAGTATAAGAGAGAAGTGGAGGAACGATTGGGCAAATATGAATTGGAGCAGATGGGGGACGTGGAAGGTGTGTGTAGAATATTTACAGAAGAAATATGTGCAGCATGTGATGTGGTGTGTGGAAGGAAGAGAAGACGGAGGGGGGTGCAAGGAAAAGCGTGGTGGACTGAAGAGGTGAAACAGGCTGTGGCACAAAAGAAGAAAGCATACAATGAATGGATGAGGAATAGGGGCGTGGAAGAGGTTGAGAGGCGGAAGAGAGAGTTATATGTAGAAAGAAAGAGAGAGGTGAAAAGATTAGTAAGAGAGAGTAAGACCAGAGTGGATGAGGAATTTGGAAGGAATTTGAATGTAAAGTGGAGGGACTGTAAGAAAATGTTCTGGAGAGAGGTGAAAAGAGTAAGACAGGGTGGAAGTGAAGTTAGCAGGGGAGTGAAAGATAAAAATGGTAGATTACTAGTGGAGAAGGGAGAAAAAGTGAGCAGATGGAGAGAACACTTTAAGGAATTGTTGAACGTGGAGGATGGAAGTAATGCGAGTATAAGTGGCTGGGGAATGGCTGGGAGAAGGAGGGAGGTGAGAAGACAGGAAGAAATCAGTAGGATAGAAGTTGTGGAAGCAATGAAGAAAGTTAAATCAGGGAAAGCCCCAGGAATTGATGGAGTGTGTGGTGAAATGCTGAAGCATGGGGGAGAGATAGTAGTAGAATGGATGTGGAAGATGTGCAGATTGGCCTGGGAGGAAGGTAGAGTCCCGGAGGATTGGAAGTCAGGTATAATTATTCCCTTGTACAAAGGAAAAGGGGAAAAAGAAGTGTGTGGTAATCATAGGGGCATTTGTCTTCTTAGTATAATAGGAAAAGTGTATGGTAGGATACTTATTGACAGAGTTAGAGAAAGAACAGAGGAATTAGTTGGAGAAGAACAGGGAGGCTTTAGGAAGGGAAAAGGTTGTGTAGATCAGATATTCATTCTCAGATCTTTAGTGGAAAAGTTTCTAGAGAAGGGAAAGAAGTTGTATGCGGCTTTCATGGATTTGGAGAAAGCATATGACAGGGTGGATAGACTAGGATTGTGGAAAGTGTTAAGAATATATGGAGTAGATGGGAAGTTGTTGAATCCTGTGAAGAGTATGTACGATGGTGAGAAGGCTGCAGTGCGTGTGGATGGTGAACTAAGTTAATTTTTCTCTTTGAAAGTTGGGTTGAAACAGGGATGTGTCATGTCTCCATGGTTGTTCAATCTGTACATGGATGGGGTAATAAAAGAGGTACAAGGTAGGGTAGTGGATGTTGGAGTGGCCCTGGTGAGAGAGGATAGTGTTTGGAAACTCCCTGTGCTGTTGTTTGCAGATGATACTGTGTTGTTGAGTGAAGACGAAGGGGAGCTGCAAGGCTTGGTGGATGAGTTTGGGAGAGTGTGTAAGAAACGGAATCTAAAGGTGAATGTAGGGAAGAGTTAAGTGATGGTCTTTGAGAGAGGTGAAGTCAGTGAATGTACAGCGAGGTTGGATGGTGAGGAATTGGAAAATGTGAGTACGTTTAAGTACTTGGGTAGTGTGATGAGTAAGGATGGAGGTTTGGAGGGTGAAGTGCTTGAAAGGGTGCAGCAGGGAAGAAAGGTTGGTGGTTCTTTGAAAGCAGTGATAAGAAACAGGGAAGTGAGCATGGAAGTGAAAAAGTTACTACATGACAGTATTGTGATACCAACTCTAACGTACGGAAGTGAAGCTTGGACGTTGTTGGAAGGACACAAGTCAAGAGTGAGAGCAGTGGAAATGAGTTATTTAAGAGGAGCCTGTGGAGTCACATGAAGAGACAGGCTGACGAATGAGGATATAAAGGAGCGTTGTGGTGTTGATGTGGATGTGATAGGAAGCGTTATGAGGAACATACTGAGGTGGTTTGGCCATGTGGAGAGGATGGAGGGTGAAAGACTGACGAAGAGAGTGTATGTGAGTGAGGTGGAGGGGGAAAGAGGGAGGGGGAGGCCGAGGATGAGATGGAGGGATGGGGTGGAGAGGTATATGAGAGGGGTGTGTGAGTTGGGAGCAGGGGAGTGAAATGGCGGGGGACAGGGCGACTTGGAGGCGATTTGTTTGTGGCCACCCCAAACGGGACTGAGGCGTCTGGCAATAGATAGATAGATAGATAGAAATAGGGGCATGGAAAAAGTTGAGAGTGGGAAGAGATAGTTATATGTAGAAAGGAAGAGAGAAGTGAAAAGATTAGTAGGAGAGCGTAATAAAAGAATGGATGAGGAATTTGGAAGGATTTTGAGTGTAAAGTGGAGAGAATGTAAGAAAATGTTCTGGAAGGAGGTAATGAGAGTTAGAGAGGGTGGCAATAAAGTTAGTAGGGGAGTGAAAGACAAAAATGGTAGATTACAAGTGGAGAAGGGAGAAAAAGTGAGCAGATGGAGAGAACACTTTAAGGAACTGTTGAATGTAGAGAATGAAAGTAATGCGAGTATAAGTCGCTGGGGAATTGCTGGGAGAAGGAGGGAGGTGAGAAGACAGGAAGAAATCAGTTGGTTGGTAGTTGTTTTTTTTTTTTAAATTCTAGGAAGAAGGAAGCAAAGGCCACGAGCCCGCAATCACTGTTCCTTCCAAGAGAAAAACAAAATACAAGAGACAGCCAAATTCAAGATCCGATCATTTCGAGATGCCTGGACACACTGCGTTTGAAAGACTGGAGATCATAGGAAGCAGAAAATACAGACAGAGAGAGACAGTTCCAGAGTTTACCTGTTGCATAAACGAGGGACTGGGAGTAACGGTTAACTCTTGCATTAGAGACTGGACAGAAAAGGGATGAGAGTTTGCTGCTAGACGGGTGCTATGCACCCATCATACAGGTGGAGGAATGCAAGCAGGCAGTTCAGAGAAGCAGTGACCAATGAAGTAGCAATAGAAAAGAGATAAAGATGCAACAGTGTGGTGAAGAGACAGAGGTTGAAGGAAGCCAGTAAGTGAAGGAGAATTAATGAGACGAAAAGCCTTTGCATCCACTCTGTTGAGAAGAGCTGTATGTGGGGAATCTCCCCACACATGCAAGTTGTACTCCACATAGGGGCGGATAAAACCCGCGTGTACAGTTAACATTTGTGCAGGGGTAAAGAAGGAATTGAGTCGGCTTAGCACACCTAATCACTTGGAAGCAGATTTTACAAGATATGTAATATGACCTTTCTAAGATAAGTCCCGAGTGAATGAAATTCTAAGCATGTTCAAGGATGATGCAGGATTGAGCTGAATATAATTAAATATTAGTGGGTACACCTGTGGAAGCTTTTGTTGGGTTGATAGGTGTAAGAACTGAGTCTTCGATGCATTAAAAACAACCAGATTATTTTACCCATCAGAGATACGAGCCAAGTCTGACATTAGGTGTGCCATAGCCTCATCCCTTGTTTGCTAAAGTAACTGCTGAGATGGACACTGCAAGAACCGAATGGAAAGGTGAAGAATGGAGTCATCAGCGTATGGGTGGATAGGGTTAGGTGTACAGCTTAGAAGGTCATTGATGAGTAAAAGGAAGAGAGTTGGTGATAGGACAGAGCCCTGAGGAACACCACTGTCGATAGATCTAGGAGAAGAACAATGGCCGTCTACAACAATGACTATAGAACGACCAGAAAGGAAGCTATAGATGAAGGCACAGATAGAAGGATAGAAACAGTAAGAGGTCAGTTTGGAAATTATAGATTTATGCCAGACTCGATCGAAAGCCTTTAAGATGTCAAGTGCAATGGCAAAGCTTTCACCAAAGTCTCGAAAGAAGGATAACCAGGAGTTGAAAGGTAGGTGAGATCGGCAGTGGAGCGTCCCTGACGGAACCCATACTGACGATCAGAAAGAACGTTGTGATAGGAAAGATGCTTTAAATTTTTTTTTACTAAGAATTGACTCAAAAACTTTTGTGATACAGGATGTTAACGCAATTGGACAATAGTTAGAGGGTTGGGAATGCTCACCATTCTTTGGGACTGGCTGAATGACAGCAAACTTCCAGCTAGAAGGAAAGATACAAGTTGATAGACAAAGGCGAAAGAGTTTACCTAGGCAGGATGTAAGCACAGAAGCACAGTTCTTGAGAACAACAGGAGGGATTCCATCAGGCCCATATGCCTTGTTAGTAGTGAGGCCAGTGATGGCAGAAAATACATCAGGTGAAGATATTTTAATGTCAGCCATGAGGAAGTCAGAGGATGGAAGTGATGGAGGAACAGCACCGGAATCGTCTAAGGTGGAATTGGAGGAGAAAGTCTGAGTGAAGAGATCTGCTTTATCAGTAGAAGAAATAGTTACTGAACCATCAGAGTAGAAAAGAGGAAGGAAGGATGATGAGACAAAGTTGTTAGAAAGGTTTTTGGCAAGGTGCCAAAAGGAGCAGGAAGAATTCGAGTTGGAGAGTTAAGACCATTTAGTAGGGATGAAATTATTTTTAGCAGAGACTTAGCACTATTCTGGGCAGAAACGTAAAGATTATGTGATTCAGGGGTGGGATGGCTCCGGTACCTTTTATAGGCCCCCTCCTTGTTGCGGACATCATTAGAACAAGCGTGATTAAACCAAGGCTTTCTTGCGTTAGACAAAGGTTATGAGAAAGGAATGTATGCTTCCATGTCCGAGAGAATAACCTCCGTAATGCGCAAGGGACACTCAGTTGTTGAAGCAATGAAGAAAGTCAAAATGGGGAAAGCCCAAAGAATTGATGGAGTGTGTAGTGAAATGCTGAAGCATGGGGGAGAGATAGTAGCAGAATGGATATGGAAGATGTGCAGATTGGCTTGGGAGGAAGGTAGACTCCGGGAGGATTGGAAGTCAGGTATGATTATTCCCTTGTACAAAGGGAAAGGGGAAAAAGAAGTGTGTAGCAATCATAGGGGCATTTGTCTTTTTAGTGTTATAGGAAAAATATATGGTAGGGTAGTTATTGACAGTGTTAGGGAAATGATAGAGGAATTAGTTGGAGAAGAACAGGGAGGCTTTACTACAGGAAGGGAGGAGGTTGTGTGTAGATCAGATATTCATTCTTAGATCTTTAGTGGAAAAGTTTCTAGAGAAGGGTAAGAAGTTGTATGTGGCCGTCATTAATGAAGAAAGCATATGACAGAGTGGATAGACAAGGATTGTGGAAAGTATTAAGAATATATGGAATAGATGGGAAGTTGTTGAATGCTGTGAAGATTATATATGAGGGTGCTAAGTCTGCAGTGCGTGTGGAAAGTGAAATGAGTGAATTTTTCTATCTGGAGGTTGGGTTGAAACAGGAATGTGTCATTTCTCCATGGTTGTTCAATTTGTACATGGGTTATAAAAGACATACAAGGTAGGGCAGTGGACGTTGGAGTGGCCCTAATGAGACTGGGCAGTGTTTGGAAACTCCCTGTACTGTTTGCGGATGATACTGTGTTGTTAAGTGAAGACAAAGAGGAGTTGCAAGGCTTGGTGAATGAGTTTGGGAGAGTGTGTAAGAAATGGAATCTAAAGGTGAATATAGAGAAGAGTAAAGTTAAGGTCTTCGAGAGAAGTGAAGCCATTCTATGTACAGTGATAGGAAAAAGTATCGTTACCCTTCAGAGCTATGCACTATGACACAACGACGAAGTGTTGTGGAATGACGGGACAGGAAAGTTTGTACCGCAAACCCGTCAATGTCGGCTATTTGAGACAGATATTACAATTTGTGCTAGAGGCAATAAAAGCTAATCAGATCGTTTGGCCTCTGTGCATAGAGACAATACATTTGATTGTCCGACACTGAATTCATTAAATAAAAATATAACAGAATGGTGCAGAGGCAGCAATACATATGCAGATGGGCAATAAGTATGTGCACCCATGCCAAACGTATGATAGTAATGCAGCCGATACAAGCCAAGTTAGTAAATTTCAGTACAATAATGACATGTACTGCTTTCTACATATAACAAATGCAAAGCTATTATAGCCCCTCATGCACTCTGTGACGTTTCCATAAGGCATAACATGGATATACCACACCCCATCCATATTAACTCTGAAGCATCCATCTGAAGCATTTAACCATCCATCTAAAGCAATCAAAGAAACTCGTGCACCCCTGCTAGACTATCGTATAAAAAAAAAAAAAAAAAACAGTCAGTGCTTATAGATTTAATACCCTTCAAAATACTTTATTTGTTGTATTTTATAGATAATAAGTGTTGAATAGAAGGAAAATAATAAATATGGCGAGTTTCATTATTAATCCCCGGTGGGACGCTCAGGGTAACGCAAACATGTCCTATTTATTTTCCTGCCATATGGCTCATTCTTGCTCATTATTCCAACTCTTGAAATGGGATTGTGATATGGTAACACTAGATGGGGGAGGGGCGAACAGCAAGGACCCGCCCACATGGCCCAGCTAACATTCGTTTTGCATTGAACATGAATGGGTGTAACGACAGTTTTTCTTATGACTGTACAGTGAGGTTGGATGAGGAGGAAATGGAAAATGTGAGTACGTTTAAGTACTTGGATAGTGTGATGAGTAAGGATGGAAATTTGGAGCGTGAAGTGCTTGAAAGGGTACAAAAGAAAGGTTGCTGGTTCCTTGAAAGCAGTGATAAGAAACAGGGAGGTGAGCATGGAAGTGAAAAAGTTACTACATGAAAGTATTGTGATACCAACTCTAATGTATGGAAGTGAAGCTTGGACTTTGTTGGAGGGACACAAGTCAAAAGTGACAGCAGTGGAAATAAGTTATTTGAGAGGAGGCTGTGGAGTCACATGGAGAGACAGACTGTCAAATGAGGATGTGAAGGAGTGTTGTGGTGTGGATGTGGATATGATAGGAAGCGTCAAGAGAAACACATTGAGGTGGTTTGACCATGTGGGGAGGATTGAGAGTGAGAGACTGACGAGGAGAGTGTATGTGAGTGAGGTGGAGGGAGATGGAGGCCAAGGATGAGATGGAGAGATGGAGTGGAGAGGTATATGAGTGAGGGGTGTGTGAACTGGGAACAGGGCAGTGAAATGGCGGGGGACAGGGCGACGTGGAGGCAATTTGTTTGTGGCCACCCCGTATGGGATTAAGGCGTCTGGCAATAGATAGATTGATAGTGAAAACATGAAGTGTTGTTGGCAAACAGTGAAGTGTTGAAGTTTGTGTATCATCGGTAGCCTACTTGTGAAAATAGTGAAGTATTGTCAAGCATTATGTGTAATTGCAGTTAGTAAAGTTTATATAGCTCCCGTGCTTGTGAGAATAGTGAAGTGAAGTTGGAAAGCATCAGGTGTAATTATCTGGAAAATAAAGACTGTGGACTTTTTTTTTTTTATGCGAGAAAGAAGGAACCAAAGGCCATGAGCCCGCAGTAACAGTTCCCTCCAAGAGAAAAACAAAATACAATAGAGAGCCAAATTCAAGATCCGATCATTTTGAGATGCCTGGACACACTGTGTTTGAAAGACTGGAGATCATAGGCTGCAGGAAATACAGACAGAGGGAGATAGTTCAAGAGCTGACCTGTTGCATAAATGAAAGACTGGGAGTAACGGTTAACTCTTGCATTAGAAAGTTGGACAGAACAGGGATAAGAGTTTGCTGCCAGACGGGTGCTACGCGCCCGTCGTAGAGGTGGAGGAATGCAAGCAGACAGTTCAGAGGAGCAGTGACCATTAAAGTAGCGATAGAAAAGAGATAAAGATGCAACAGTGCGGCGAAGAGACAGAGGTTGAAGGGAGTCAGTAAGAGGAGGAGAGTTAATGAGACGAAAAGCCTTTGACTCCACCCTATTGCGAAGAGCTGTATGTGGGGAGCCTCCCCACACATGAGAGTTGTACTCCACACAGGGGCGGATAAAACCCCTTTATAGAGTCAACAATTGTGCAGGGGTAAAGAAAGAGCGGAGTCGGCTTAGCACACCCAATCTCTTGGAAGCAGATTTTACAAGAGATGTAATATGATCTTTCCAAGCTAAGTCCCGAGTAAATGAAACCCCAAGCATGTTCAAGGATGATGCAGGATTAAGCTGAATATTATTAAACATTAGTGGGTATACCTGTGGAAGATTTTGTCGGGTTGATAGGTGTAAGAACTGAGTCTTAGATGCATTAAAAACAACAAGATTATTTTTACCCCAGTCAGAGATACGAGCCAAGTCAGACATTAGGTGTGCCATAACCTCATCCCTTGTTTGTTGAAGTAACTATTGAGATGGGCATTGCAGGAACCGAATGGAAAGGTGAAGAATGGAGTCATCAGCGTATGGGTGGATAGGGTTAGATGTACAGTTTAGAAGATCACTGATGAGTAAAAGGAAGAGAGTTGGTGATTGGACAGAGCCCTGAGGAACACCACTGTTGATAGATCTAGGAGAAGAACAATGGCCATCTACAACAGCGGCTATAGAACGACCAGAAAGGAAGCTAGCGATGAAGGCACAGATAAAAGGATACAAACCATAGGAGGGCAGTTTGGAAATTAAAGATTTATGCCAGACTCGATCGAAAGCCTTTGAGATGTCAAGTGCAATGGCAAAGCTTTCGCCAAAGTCCCGAAAGGAGGATGACCAGGAGTCTGAAAGGTAGGTGAGAAGATCGCCAGTGGAGCGTCCCTGACGGAACCCATACTGACGATCGGAAAGAAAGTTGTGATAGGAAAGATGCCTTAAAATTTTTCTATTGAGAATTGACTCGAAAACTTTTGAAATACAGAAAGTTAAAGCAATTCGACGATAGTTGGAGGGTTGGGAGTGGTCACCCTTCTTTGGGACTGGCTGAATGAGAGCAAACTTCCAGCAAGAAGGAAAGGTACAAGTTGACAGACAAAGGCGAAAGAGTTTGCCTTGGCAGGGTGTAAGCACTGAATCACAGTTCTTGAGAACAACAGGAGGGACCCCATCCGGCCCATATGCCTTGTTAGTAGTGAGGCCAGTGATGGCAGAAAATACATCAACTGAAGAAATTGTAATGTCAGCCATGAGGAAGTCAGAGGGGGGTAGTGATGGAGGAACAGCAGCAGAATCATCTAAGGTGGAATTGGAGGAGAAAGTCTGTGCGAAGAGATCTGCTTTATCAGTAGAAGAAATAGCAACAGAACCATCAGAGTAGAAAAGAGGAGGGAAGGATGATGAGGTAAAGATGTTAGAAAGATTTTTGGCAAGGTGCCAGAAGGACCGGGAAGAATTCGAGTTGAAGAGTTGAGAGCATTTAGTATGGATGAAATTATTTTTAGTAGAGCGAAGAACAGGCTTAGCACGAGTCCGACCAGAAACGTAAAGTTGATGTGATTCAGGGGTGGGTTGGCTACGGTACCTTTTGTAGGCCCTCTCCTTGTTGCGGACAGCATTAGAACAAGCGTGATTAAATCAAGGCTTTCTTGCGTTAGTCAAAGGGTATGAGAAAGGAATGTATGCTTCCATGCCCGAGAGATTATCCTCCGTAATGTGCAAGGCACACTCAGATGGCTCCCGGCCATGGAAGCAATAATCATTCCAGGGAAAATCAAAGAAGTACTGCCTGAAGGCCTCCCAGTCTGCGGCTCCAAAATGCCACAGATGACATTTCCCTGGAGGATCCACAGACCGCACCGGAGTAATAGGACAGGTTAAGGTAATAAGGTTGTGATCGGAGGAGCCCAACGGAGAGAAAAGATTAACAGGGTAAGCAGAAGGATTAGTTGTGAGGAAAAGGTCAAGTATGTTCGAGCTCTCTCCAAGGCGGTCAGGGATACAGGTAGGGTGCTGTACAAGCTGCTCTAGGTCATTAAGGATAGAAAAGATCTAGGCTTGTTCACCAGGTGGATCCGTGAAAGGAGAGGAGAGCCAAAGGTGGTGGTGAACATTGAGATCTCCTAAAATGGAGATTTCAGAGAAAGGAGAAATGGATAGAATGTGTTCCATCGTAGAAGTAAGATAGTCGAAGAATTTTTGATAGTCAGTAGAATTAGGGGATAAGTAAACGGCACAGATATATTTAGTCAGAGAATGACAGGAAAGCCGAAGCCAGAGTGTAGAGAATTCAGAAGAATCGAGTTCAGGAACACGAGAGCAAGATACGTCGTTGCGTATATATACACAACAGCCACCTTTGGCTTTGAAATGAGTATAGAGAAAGTAGGAGGATACAGAATAGGGTTTGCTGTCAGTTGCCTCAGACAGCTGAGTCTCCGTTTGAAAAAGAAGGTGAGGTTTAGAGGAGGAGAGGTGGTGCTCAACAGAGTGAAAGTTAGAGGAAAGGTTGTGAATGTTGCAGAAATGAAGAAGAAGAGAGTCAGACAGTGGTTCCAGGCACCTCGAGTCGTCACAGGGAGAGTGGCGGACGGTGGTGGCATTTATGTTCCCCCCCCCCCGGGAACTTCGAGGCTTCATTAAAAGACGCCATTTTTGTTGAATTTTGAATAGGAAGTGTAGTGTGTACTGTGCATGTAGTTTGGTGTAGATAGTTAGAGAAATTTGTACTAGAGAGCATGCTGGCCTACTCTCTGTGTAACTGAGACACTGAAAAAGTTCAGCAAAGGGGGATGGTCAGGAACTATGCCTGAGGGCTGATGAAACGGGAGCTCCAGCACTCCCTGTCATCAGCTTTCCTTCCATCTCGGGAGTACTGCCCTGCTCGACTGGTGCTACAGTCTACTCCTTACAAGAAGCCAGTGTTTATTTACGACGCCTGAAATGATCCTGTGTGCTGTACACCTAAAGGCTGAAAATAGGATGAACGACTTACTGGGCAATGTCCTTCTTATAGTGAAGTACCGCTGTTGGAGCCTGTGGCAGTGTGGGACGGGGACATAACACTGGTGTCAGGAGTGTGGATTATTTAGGGCTGCAGTGAGGCTAACCTTCGACATCGAAGCAGGTGTGCAGAGAAGGTCTCGAGCTGGGCAGGAGAAGGAAATGTTCCTGGCAACAACTGTGAAGCTATTACAGGCACATATGGAAGAAATCAAAGCACAATTACAGACAGAGAATGAAGGACAGAAAGAACTCAAAGAACAATTACAGGCACAAATGAAAGAACTCAAAGAACAATTACAGGCACAGAAGAAGGAACTCAAATAACAATTACAGGCACAGAAGAAGGAACTCAAATAACAATTACAGACACATAATGAAGGACAGAAAGAAATCCAAGAACAATTACAGGCCCAAAGAGAAGAACAAAAAGAACTCAGGAACAAAATCAAAGAACGATTGCAGGTACAAAATGAAGAACAGAAAGAACGATATGAACATCTTCAGGACGCATTATGGGAGCAACAGAGGGAGGTACAACTGAGGGTGCAAGGACAGCTAGATGCACTCATGGGGTAAATGATGGAAGAACAGCAACAGCTTAACCCCTTAACCGCAGGGCGTCACTTTCATGACGCTTTGGAGCAAGGAATCATACCGCGGGGCGACACTTTTGTGATTCTGTGTTATTTTGAATTCGCCCGGGCTTTGAAGTGGTGGCTTGTATCATCTATCAGTACTGCCAATGTCCAACACTAGTCAGCACTCCTAATCTCATCTGTACTCCCATCCATTGTTGACAATTTAGCCATATCTCCCCATTCTTGACTCCCCTCCCTACCTCCCCTCCATTACCCTATCCTCACGCCTGCCCGAGAGTGCTATGCTAAGTAAATCTTCCCTGGAATTTTTCACTGATTTCATCCATTGAAATAAGCCCTATGCCCTATTCTTATACCAAATAATATGTACAAGAAAGAAATAAGGTAAGTGAGAGTGCCATACACCTGGAATTGGCTAATTATCACCTGACAACACCTCACGTGCACTCGTTCGCTAATTTTTGCTGTTTTTTTCCCCTTGAAATATGCCGTATAATCTATTTTCGTAATATATATAAGAAAGGAAGGGAGAAGCCTAAGTGATATTTACATTCACCTGGAACTACCTAATCATTGAAGGCCACCACACTGTATTTAACGCTAAATAAATCTTCCCTGGAATTTTCCACTGATTTCCTTCATTGAAATAAGCCCTATGCCCTATTCTTATACCAAATTACATATACAAAAAAAAAATAAGGTAAGTGATAGTGCCACATACCTGGAATTGGCTAATTATCACCTGACAACACCTCACGTGCACTCGTTCGCTAATTTTCGCTGTTTATTTCCCCTTGAAATATGCCGTATAATCTATTTCCGTAATAAATATACATATAAGGAGGGAAGGGAGAAGCCTAAGTGATATTTACATTCACCTGGAACTACCTAATTTATTATGTATTGTCTTGGTTTCCTGCCAATCATTTCATTGCTATATATTAGCAGGTCTCATAGGGCTGAAGTTGGTAGTATTGCACCTACCCTAGCCAGGCGGCAGGAGGCCACCACTATCAGTTCACTGTCGTCTTTGAAAGTGGGAGTATGTCTGATTTGGTCCTGCTAACTTCCGTCGCTTTATAGCCCCATGCAAAGGGCCCTGTGACCTTTACCCCCTACTAAACCTCGTGTGGAAAGAGGTAAAGGGCTGACAATATGATAGAGAGTGACTATGATCTTTCTGTTGAGTAAAACAGTGCAAGTGGAATTGTAAATAAAGTGTAAATAATGTGTACACAGGAAGAAAGCAATGAATGTAAATATAAGTGAACAGTGGAAAATAGTTTTATAAGTTACTTCAAGTGACAGTGCATAACACAGTGTAAGTAAAAGAGAAATGTAAATAATATAAATAAAGTAGAGAACGTTAATAGAAATGTAAATGAGTGGTAATATAAGAATACGAGTATAATATACTCGTAAAACTTTCATTTTCATTACTCCTAGTATATATTATATACTAGGAGTAATGAAAGTGAAAGTTTTACTCTAGCAAGTATGAATACTATGAGTTATGAGAGTGAAGGTGAAAGTGACATTCACTCTCAATGCTAGTATACAGGACGAGAAAGTGAATGCTACGTATTTTACTGAAAGAAATTGCATCCCTACAGTGACAATAAACTACTATTGCTGAAGGAAACTTATGGATAAAGACTGTAGATATATATAAGTGTTATATAGTAACAGAAATATAAACTGTGAGTGTTTTTATGAATAATAGACAACACTAGCAGCGAACGATCGGAAGTGGGTTGGTCATACGCCCTCGTAATTTTCATTGCTTTCACAGTGCTTTTTTTGGGGAGTATGGATTCCAACTATTTGAGAATCATAGATTAGTGTTTCTAGTGATAATATCAGGCTGTGGTAATCATATTGCGAGTTGTCGGGAAGTGTAAAGTGGAGACTTCGTTACCCAACTTCAGAGGTCTCCACAAGTCCTACGGTACTCGACGAAGGCTCAACAAACACCCAAGGAGAAAGCTGAAGGTATCTGCCATAAGTATATATGATTTTAATAATCTAGGACTAATAACTGATTTTTGGCAAATATTTTTATAGAGTCTGTCGGAGCGCGAATATGCCCGCAGGAGCCGCAAGTCAAATAAAAACAAGACTGCAGTGTAAGGGTTAAGGAGGAAGTAGATACCAAGCTAGAGCAGCAGAAGTATGAGGTAAATAATAATATGATGGAGTGTAAACAGCATGCAATCAACCAGATGAAGATTCGTGAGGGAATAGTGGTGCAGACAGTATGTAGATAACCAGTTGAAGCATGTAGTTGATCATGTGAAGATTACTAGTGAGAAAATTGAGGCTGTAGAGAGATATTGCACTGCTGTGCCTCATGTTAGTGTACAGGGAGCATAAGAAAGGAATGGACAGTGTATGGGGAATCTTGATGGTTCCCAGGCATCTAAAGGCAGCATTACTGTGTTGAGTAATCAGAATGCAGAAGATTTACGTCCTGACCTTAATTGAGGCGCCCCCTGCTGAAGTGATGGAAGTGACACCTCGGCCGAAATTTAGTTTTCACTTGCATCGAGTAGTCCAATAATAGCTCCATGTGAGGTAAGTTTCCCAAAGTGATTCAGGGAAGGGTTGTGGTCATAAGCTCCATAATCCTACACAAAACCACGAATTTTTGGAGGAAATGCTGCACAGCTTTACTTTCCGATCTGCAGTAAGGCAAGAGCCCGAGAGAGGTGCCCAACCAGTCAGTGGGAGTGCAGCAGGGCTATCAGTCATAGCTCCCGCCTTGTATCAACAGGATTACCTTTTTTTTTTTTTGCTTGTTTGTGGTTTTCTGACCTGTACTGCTGCTACAATGGCCAATAGTGATGCTACCGACCAACCGTCCTTTACCTCACCCTCTGGCACACGTAAGAGGCCCCGCAACCAGGAGAGGTGGAAGAAAACAGTAACAAAAACAGAACGAAACATGGGCCTAGAATACACCTCCACATACACAGGAAAAAAGAATGCCGGGAAGAAAAGTTGGCCCACCTTGTCAGTGCCCACGTAAGTGCTATGAAATGGTTGGAGAGGATAATATTAGTGACATATTCTCTGATTATTGATCATCTGGATGCTGGGATACTCAGACTGCCTACATACAGAAACAAACAACGAACATGGCTGTGAAGCGTCGGCATACAGACAGCATAGAAAGACAGAAGGAGTGTACTCGGTCTTACTATGTTAATGTAGGTGGTGTACCTATAACTGTGTGGAAGTTAGCTTTTGCAAACATTCATGGCATATCTATTGCTCATATTGATAGGGCACAGGCCAATCTGACATCATCTGGTGTGCCTATAAAGGATAGGAGAGGTTAAAATGTGAGTCACGGCCAGATATCCCAGGAAAGAGCAGTGAAAGTGATCAACCATATTAAAAGTTTCCACACTATTACCAACCATTATTCCCGGAAATCCTCACCAAATGTGCGCTACCTTGACACTGATATGGTCTCTAAGAAGCAGATGTATGATTTATATAAAGAGTGGCTTGAAGAAAATGACCCAGGTGAGGTGCCATGTACCTGGCACTATTATGATGACATTTTGAAATCACACTTTCCAAACCTCAAGTTATATAAGCCTCGACAGGACACGTGCAAAACCTGTAATATCTACAAAGTCAAATCCAAGGATCCAACTCTGAGTGAAGATACAAAAAGGACCCTCGAAGTCCAGCAGGCTTGGCACCTAGCTAAAGCTGACCGTGGTTACAATCTCCCAAAGGTCATGACAGGTGAGGCCGACAATGCTACCTGGGTTGTGTGTATGGACCTGCAGCAGGGTCTTACAGCCCCCAAGGTGTCCACAGGTATTGCCTTTTATAAGCAGACACTGTGGACCTACAACTTTAACATTCACAACTACAGGACTGGGCAGACACACATGTTCATCTGGGACGAGGTGACGGCCAAGCGAGGAGCTGTGGAAGTGTGCAGCTGCATTAATAAATTTATTACCACCCATATACCAGAGGATGTGAAGAAACTGAGCATATTTTCTGACAACTGTTCTGGCCAGAATAAGAACTTTGTGCTGCTGATGTAATACCTGTCCTTGATTCACTATGGCCGTTTTAAAGAAATAATCCATGTGTACTTTCGAGCTTGACACACATACATGGCTGCTAACCGTGATTTTGCTCTTATTGAGAACATGAGGAGAGTTAACTATGTCTTCACTCCCGATGAACACAACAAATCAAGAGCACACGGCAACCAGGAGAGAAGGGCCTCCCTTTTGCTGTGGTGAAGATGCGACAAGAAAATTTCAAGGACTACGGACGACTGAAGTGCCGCACCACCAACCGCAAACCTACCCACTGCCGCTTCACTGACGCATGCTACTTCCGGTTCACAGACACATACAAGCTTGGCTATGAAGTGGATAACACCTACATGACTCTCAGTGATGGTGGTGAAGAATGCGTGCGAGTTGTCAAAGGCAATGGTGCCAAAGCTGACACTTCATTCAACCTTGCCATGAACAACATGCCCAGGATGTACAAGAAACCCATCTCTCTTACCAAGCCCAAACTGCAAGATCTGCGGGTTAGTGTGGATGATCTCGTACCTACCTACATCTGTCGTAAATACTGGGATGCAATCCTGGGGACACCCAACTCGGCATCGGGCACTAGCACCAATAAGGATGAGGAAGAGGAAGACCTGGATGACCCTGACCTGATAATGACAGTGATGATGAACCCTTGTGCCAAAGGGGGTTCTACGATTATGATTAAGTGACGTACCCAAAAGAAAGCCTTAGTGTTAAAAAATAATAAGAATAATATTATGAAAGGAAAGTCATTATTTTAAGTAACAAGCAAGTTGTGTGCACTATCAAGTGTTCCATTGCCTAATTTTGTTTTATATATGAGAAAATATTAGTCAGTGTTGACCCCTTGTGAAAAGGGGGTTCTAAGATTATGGTTAAGTGAAGTACCCAAGTGAATGACTTACTCGTTGTGTTAAGAAAAAAATATTATGAAAGGAAAGTCATTATTCTTTTAGCAACAAGCAAGTTGTGTGTACGTGTCTACATAAAAGAAAAATATTATTTTGAGAAGTCCTTAAGAGTGTTACATTACCTACTGTATTTTTTTTTTATTATAAGGAAATATTCAGTGTTCACTCCTTGTGCCAAAGGGGGTTATACGGCTTTGATTAAGTAAAGTACCCAAGAGAAAGCCTCAGTGTTAAAATAGTGTTCAGGAAAAAAATAATAAGAATAATATTATGAAAGAAAAGTCATTATTTTATTAGTAAAAAGCAAGCTGTGTGTACATGGCAATATAACAGAAAAATATTATTTTGCGAAGCCCTTACGAGTTTTAAATCACCTTTTTTTTAAATTTACAGGAAATAATATTCAGTGTACTATGAAGAGGAAAAAATTAAGCATTGACATCAAGAACATATTATTAAGTGATTAAGTAGTACTGTAATGAGACAAACAGTCACATTTAATAATATTATCAGGGTCATTGTCTCGCAATGCCTTGGGTAGGCCTTCCGTCTTCATCAAGCACTTATTCAGAGAGTTTAAAACAGCAGGATTATTAATAGGTAAAGGAGGCCATTTTTTTATCCATGAAACTCCGACAAATCTTCGTATGTTGAATGCAATCGCATGGAGGTACCTAAAATATAAGGCACAAAAGTGCCATGTGCTTCAAGGGGTCATGAATTATCAGTAGATTAATAATAACCGGAAAATATAGGGTATGAGAGACGGAAATGAGGTTAGCGCCACCAATTTGCTCCTTGCTTCAATTCCGCTCTAGAGGTGAAGTGAGGCAAGGGCAAGCGGGAGTGAGCCAGCCTGCAAACTTTCAAACGCTGTTTTCTCAACTTTTTGTTTGTGTCTCTTGCATCACTTCAGCAGGGTGTGCCTCAGTTATGATGCACCAGTTTTTAGGCCCCAAACCAGTGAAGTGCATGGCTATAATGGGGGTCCAATTAAAAAGAAACCTCTGGAGTTTGATGGTAGATTATCTTGGGAAGCTTACCGTGCAGGGTTTGAGTTACTTCCAGATCAGAATGGTTGAGATGATAGGCAGAGGGGAGTGCAGCTTTCTAATAACCTTAAGGGTGCCGGGAGGGAAATTCTGGGCCATATGTCAGTGATGGAGAGGAACAGTTATCATTCCCTAGTAGAAGTGCTGGAGCACAGATATGGAACCATTTACCAGACTGAGGTTTACAGAGCAAGATTCCAGAGCTGTGTATGGGCTCGAGGAGAATACCAACAGCAGCTTGCTCATGACCTGGAGAGTATGGCATATAAGGCATACCCTGGAGTTGCACCTACCCTGATGGCTACTCTTCTGAGGGACCAATTCATCGATGCTCTTTATTGTACAGAGTTGAAAGTGCAAGTGAAGCACACACAACCCAGAAGCATGTAAGAAGCACTAGCCAGGGCTCTAGAATTCCATTTCTACATCAGGTCCAGTACATGCACTTTTGAGGCAGGTCATAGTGCAGGATTCAAGGCAAGAAAGGTGCAGGTACGGGAAGTGGAAAATTTTGAAGGATGGTCCTGGTACTGTGAAAAGCCATGACATTGGAAAGTGGATTGCAACAAATGAAAATGAGAACAGGAGAAGGCCGGAGGAGGTTACTGGTTCGGGGACACAAGAAAGTGGATCGTTACAAATGGAAGAAGAAGCAAGAACTGAACAGTGCAAGGAAATCCCAGACTGCGACAAACGGGTGTTGGACATGAGGTGAGATGGCACACTTCAGCTATGAGTGTCCAAATGAGAAGGATGGGGGTACATCAAAGAAGGCTGGTGACGAGACGCAACAACCAGTCGGTTATTCCCAAGAAGCCCCACCACTGAGGAAATGCAGGAAAACCTTGATGACTAGTGTGTGAGAAGCCGGAAGAACAGAAGGCAAACAGTGTAGTAGGAATGGGAATCGTAGCAAGAAATGCTGCCTTACTGTAGTACCGGGATCAGCATCAGATGAAGTAGACCTGAAGAGGATGCAGATGGAAGATGCAGATTTACAACCAGTGCTAGAGTGGCTACAGTGGAGTATAGTGTGACCATCCTGGGAAGAGGTTTCTAGATTCAGCCCTGCAACCAAGAGCTACTAGAGTAAGTGGGACCATCTTCGTCTAAACAACGGACTACTGGAACATTAGTGGGAGACACCCAATGGCCTTAGCAAGTGGTTCTGAAGAAGATGAGGTCCGAGATCTTGGATAAGTCCCACAACCAGATCACTAGTGGGCACCTGGGAGTGAAGAAAACTCTAAGCTGGCTGCAACAGAGGTTCTACTGGATTGGCATGCATCAGGATGTTGAAGAGTGGTGTCGTGCCTGTGATGTGTGTTGTGCCAAGAAAGGACCCAAGAAACGTGGTTGTGCTCCTCTTCAGCTGTCCAAGTTGGTGCACCAATGGAAGGAGTCGCATTGGACACTGCTGGACCTTTACCACTCACTGAAACTGGAAACCAGTATATCTGTGTCGCCATAGACTACTTCACAAAAACCCACACAGGCCTACACAATCCCAGATCAAGAGGCTGCTTCTGTTGATCAGTTGTTGGTGGACCAGTTCTTCTGTCGCTTTGGGATGCCAGAAGAACTACATTCAGACCAGGGTAGAAACTTTGAGTCTGCTGTGTTCCGTGAGTGCTGCAAGTTATTGGGGATCAAGAAGACCAGGACGACCCCTCTAAGACCACAGTCAGATGGGATGGTGGAGAAATTCAACTGGACCCTGGGACAAGAACTGGCCGAGTATTGCATAGATGGACAAACAGAACTGGACTAGAAATTACCTGCATTATTGATGGCATATCGTTCTGCATCCCATGAGTCTACCGGCTACACCTCTGCAAAACTGATGTTAGGCCACAAGTTACTCTTACCTGTTGACTTGTTAATGGGAAGACCACCTGGTGAAGAGCTGCCTACAGACACCACCAGCTATGTGAAGCACCTTCAGGAAAGGCTAGCTGAGGTACATCATCAAGTGCAAGGAGCCCTCATGTTTTCAGGAGAGGTGTTGAAGAGCAAGTATGATGCCAAGGCAAGTGAGGTGAGCTTCAAGGATGGTGACCAAGTTTGGGTATACAATCCTCAGCAAAAGAAGAGATAGTCACCAAAGCTGCAGAGCCCATGGGACGGGCCTTACACTGTGTTGGACCACCAATCAGATGTAACATATGGGATTCAGGGAGGCAGGAAGTCTCGCCCAAATGTGGTGCACGTGAATCGTTTGTGGCAGTACCACGGCCCAGGACAGTAACAGCTGGGATGTCTCCAAGGAATCATGCTCTCCCACAGCCGAGGATGTTGAGGAGAGTCGTGGAGCTGAAATGCAAGAGGACGGTGACAATGTCCTGAGGGAAGGAGTGAATTGGGAAGAGGACAAAGACCTTCCTGGAGGAGTGGACTCTGTGGAGGGGCAAGGACGCCGTCAGAAGCAGAACAGAAGAAGACCTGATAAGTTGAAGGATTATTTTGTATATAGTTAGATGTTTCATTAAGATTAAGTTTTATGTTTGTATAAATTGTGTAGTTTTGTCGGGATGACAAAGGACTAGGGAGGGGGTAATGTTAAGAAATGAAATTTGCCACTTAGGTAGTCGAAAAAAAATTCGACTTTTCCCGATGTTTACTGTAGGTTCTGGTACGAGTCAGAAATGCCAGTTTGCCTGCTGTTTGTGAGCGTAGTTGTTTCGTAAGTTATGCATAAACTTTTGTGCTCATTTTCTTTGTAATGTTTTATCTATGTGATTAGTTATTAAATTATGTACTTTAAGTTTGTATGCTAAATATTTTACAGTGTCATGTAATATAAGAAAACTCTGACATGTTTTGATGTCTCCTAGTTGGTAACTGTTTACTGTTGCCCCGTCAAGTGTGTGCTAAAAATTTCTCGAGTAATGTAAGGCTATAAAAGGATGGGGAAGAGACTAGAGCAAATTCAGTTGGTTTTCAGTTCAGTTTGAGTGTAATGCAGCATCTTGAAGTTTGTATACTTTCGGTGATGTGTTGTTGGCAAACAGTGAAGTGTTACTAAAGTTTGAATATCGTCGGTACTTGTGAAAATAGTGAAGTGTTATCAAGCATTAAGTGTAATTGCGGATAGTAAAGTCTGAATAGCTCCAGTACTTGTGAGATTAGTGATGTGAAATTGGAAAGCATTAAGTGTAATCACTTGGAAAATAAAGACAGGGATTTTAAGAAGCCAGTGTTTATTTATGATGCCAAAGCTGATTCTGTGTTGTGTACACCTAAAGGCTGACCATAGGAAGAACGACTCGCTGGGCAACGTCCTTCCTATACTGAGCTACTGCTATTGGAGCCTGTGGCAGTGTGGGACGGGGACGTAACAATAAGTTTTCACTTATCTTTTAACTGGTTTATACCTAATCAGGGAACGTGAAATTTTAAAGTTCAAGTTTTCCACTAACTTCTAAAAATATGGATGTCCTTAGGTGGTACGGGGATGAAGAGTGAGAAAGTGGAAGAGGTGTTTTTTGTAGTTGGCGAGCGTGAGGAGTCCAGGCGGACGTAAGGCAGTGCTGCAAGTGGCCGCCATGCCACGTGAGGGAGACTGGTTGGGAGATGATTTCCGTGTTTCATAACAACAAAAAAACAAGTTATTCACTAATTTACCATGCTAAAGACTCTTGTTTGCACTGCACTAGGGCTGTGGATGTAACCTACGGGACCAAAATTGCAAGCACTACATATATATACCACTAAATATGCCAAGTGAATGTAATTATTATCAAGTTGACAATACATCGTATGCTCATATTTTTCTAACGTTTATTACTAGTTCAGCACCCCCAGTGTTATGATCGGCAGCTTAGAGCAGGCAGGGGCAAAGCATGGCAGGGAAAAGCAGGGTCGGGGAAGGAAAGGCAAGACATGGCAGTGCTACACCTACCACTAAACATGCCACGAGTGTAACTGTAGTCAAGGTGATAGCACATAATATGTGGTTATTGTAATAACAGTTATTACTAGTTAGGCATCCCAAGGTTCTTTTTGGAGCAGGGTGGGGCAGGAAAAGGCAGGGTAGAGTATGATAAGGCATGGCATGGCAGAGATACACTTAACCGCTAAATATGTGATAATAGTGTAATCATAATCGAGATGATAACATATCGCTTTCCTTATAGTTTTGCATTTTCCTACAAATATATCACTGATTATTATTATACCTTAATACAGTAAATGTCTCTAACAAAATAGAGAAGTAGCATAATTACGAAGTGATGCCACAGGATGGTAGAAATATAATACTTTATACCAAAATAGTTACTTATTTACTTATTTCTCTACCACCAGTTATGAACGAGGTAATTTTCTTCCTCCATCACAACGTCTCTTTGGTGATATAACTATAGCAAACCAATATAGCGTCCTAGAGAGTGTCACTTGCACTTTTGCTAGTGTGTAGTGTACTGCTGTGTCGGTTGCCATTGTCTCCAACAGGGTTTTTACATATATTTACGTAATTTCCCAAGGCGTTTGTGTGTCCTCTGTGCAAGGCAAGAGACAGTCAGCCGGGGAAATTCAAGGCATGGCAGGGAAGAGCATGGTAGGTAATACAGAGCATGGTAGGGAAAGGCAGGATAGGTTAGGGAAACGCAGGATTGAGTAGGAGATGCAGGTAGAGTATACAGATGCAGGGTTGAGTAGGATAAAACCAAAGCATGTCAGGGAAAGGCAGGGTAAGGTAGGGTAAGGAAAGGCAGGGAAGGGAGATGCGGGGTAGAGTGGAGAAAGGCGGGGTAGAATAGGAAGATGAAGGGTTGGGAAAGGAGATGCAGGTAGGGAAAGGCAGGGAAGGGTAGGGAAAGGCAGTTTTTTTTTTTTTTCGAGTAAGAAGGAACCAAAGGCTAGGAGCCCGCAAACAATTCCTTCCAAGAAAAAAAACAAAAACAATACAAAAGTGAGGTTAGAGTAGGGAAAGGCAA